>NC_018332.1:848058-867715 GCF_000234665.1 Leishmania mexicana MHOM/GT/2001/U1103
CCT
The DNA here is from genome assembly GCF_000234665.1 of Leishmania mexicana MHOM/GT/2001/U1103. Classification (NCBI taxonomy): domain Eukaryota; phylum Euglenozoa; class Kinetoplastea; order Trypanosomatida; family Trypanosomatidae; genus Leishmania; species Leishmania mexicana. The sequence goes on from NC_018332.1 coordinate 848,062, forward strand.
CCCGTTATTGATCTCGTCTGCTCCCGTCGCTCACCGCAACTCCCCTCTCTTGTCTCCTTTTTTATCTCTTCCTTTTTGCGAACTCTCGACTCGAGTCGTTCCCTCCCCTCCACATCGCGACCCCTTAGCCCTTGATCTACACCACATACGGGACACCCGCCAATATACTTCTTTGGTGTTATTTTTTCACCATGAGCGCTGTACCGTCCGATGTAGCTGCACCGTCCGATGTAGCTGCACCGTCCGATGTAGCTGCGCAGCATGTGGACCCCGCACCTGCTGATAGTGTTGCCCCGCTAACGAACGCCTCCCACTCGGAGGCATCTGGTGCGAAAAAAAATCACTCCAAGAGTGCTGGTAACGGCAATGCGCTGTCAGGGGCGCCAACCACCAAGAAGCGTCTCTTGCGGAAGAACAGGAGTGTGGCTCCTGTAGAGGCCGCCAAAAAGTGCAAAGAGGAAGACAAAAAGCTTGCTGACGAAATTGCGAAGGCTCGCGAAGCAGAGGCTCGTGCAGCGAAGGAGAGGGCGAAGCGAATTCGTGAGGCCGAGGCCGAGAGCCGCAAGAAGCGAGATCAGAAGGATGTGCGTATTCCGAAGGACCTAGAGGAGGAACGGAGGCAGAAGGAGGAGCTGCAGCGCCAACGCGAGGAGGAGGAGAGGCAGCGCGTGGAGATGGTGCGCAAGCAGCGTGAGGAGGCCCAGAAGAAGCGCGAGGAGATCCAGAAGCAGCGCGAGGAGGAGATCAAGCGCCGTAAGGCTGAGATCGAGTCAGAGAGGCAGAAGCTGAAGGAGCTGCAGGAGGAGCACGAGAAGGAGCAGGAGGAGGCCCGCCAGCGTCGCGTCGCGGAGGAGAAGGAGGCACAGAAGAAGGCCGAGAAGAAGGCCGAGGAGGCCGAGGGCGAGCTTGCTGCGGCGCGCCGACAGAGGAAAGGGGAGATGGAGGAGCTGCAGCGCCAACGCGAGGAGGAGGAGAGGCAGCGCGTGGAGATGGTGCGCAAGCAGCGTGAGGAGGCCCAGAAGAAGCGCGAGGAGATCCAGAAGCAGCGCGAGGAGGAGATCAAGCGCCGTAAGGCTGAGATCGAGTCAGAGAGGCAGAAGCTGAAGGAGCTGCAGGAGGAGCACGAGAAGGAGCAGGAGGAGGCCCGCCAGCGTCGCGTCGCGGAGGAGAAGGAGGCACAGAAGAAGGCCGAGAAGAAGGCCGAGGAGGCCGAGGGCGAGCTTGCTGCGGCGCGCCGACAGAGGAAAGGGGAGATGGAGGAGCTGCAGCGCCAACGCGAGGAGGAGGAGAGGCAGCGCGTGGAGATGGTGCGCAAGCAGCGTGAGGAGGCCCAGAAGAAGAAGGAGAAACTGAAGGAGAAGGACAGCAGGGAAGCGGAGGAGATCAAGCGCCAGCGAAAGGAAGAGCAGGCGGAGCTGCAGAAGTGGCGGGAGAAGGAGCAGGAGGCGCTCCGCAAGAAGATCGAGGAGCTTCGCATGAAGGGCAAGAAGGACTCGAAAAAGGAGCAGATTCTAATGGAGAAGAAGAGGACTGCTGCTGCGGAGCGAGAGCGCCTGGAGGAGCAGCGCAGGAAGCAGAAGGAAGAGGAGGAGAGGGAGCTAGAGGCGAAGCACAGAAAGGTGATGGAGCAGCTAGAGAAGAACTACAACGTTGTTGACGAGGAGGAGTACGAGCGGGAGCGGGAGAAGGCGAGGCAGATGAGGGAAGAGCAGGAAAGGGAAGATGCCGTCGCCATCGGTCTTGCGTAGACGACCACATTGAACGAACAAAACTCTGTCATGCGCGCGTGCGCGGCAGGAGTAAAAGGGTGATCTGCTGCTCTCCTTGTGTGCTGGGGACTTCTCCCAGCACCGCTCAGCACTCTCTCTCTCTGCGTTGTCCGCTGCACACACACACACAAGCACACATTCCGCTCTGCTTTTTTTTCGTCGTTCTTTTTCTTCCTTTGCCCACTTCGCCACTACCGCCTTTGCATCTCTGCGCGCGTGCCTTTGTGCTTTATGCCAGCATTGCACCCTTCTCCCCCTCTTCCTCTGGCCGTTGCACGAAGCCATATAGGCTCTGTAGCTGTGCGGGATGGTGACGATGATATTGTGTAACCGTGCCCTTCCTTTTCCCTTTTTCTTTCTCCTTGCCTCCTCCGCTATGCTCGCGTTCTTATTTTTCCCTTTTAGCTTGATGAGGCACGTATATATATATATGTGTGTGTGTGTGTTTGTGTGCCTCTCTTGGCACCGGGGAATCGCTTCATTTTCTTTTGTCTTTGACGGCATCACCTAGCGTTGGCTGCCTTGCACGCCATCTTCCCTCCTCCCTCCTCCCCCAACCTGTTCTTTCTCTTCTGTATTGCCGTGAATACGCTTTCGGGTTCACCGATGACCTCCCTTTCATGTCTTGTACGCCAGCTGAGGGGTGACTGTGTCCTCTTCCGCGCATGCACGTCGGAGTCGCTTTCTATCTGTGGTGACTGTACCCTCTCGCGTGTGTTGTAGGTCCTATTCCTAGCCGGCTGCTGTTTTTTTTTCATGGGTGAAGAAGGGGCCTTTTCGAGGTGCGGCGCTGTGTGCTCTCGTTGTGGCCAGGTGAGGTCTGTGATGTGATGTTGCGTCTCTCTACATCTCTGTACTTTGTGTGTGCGCGTTGGTACGGCTAGGCGAATCACGATAGAAAGTGTATGGTGTCGCTCTCGTTGTGTCTCTCTTTCTGTACATGTATTCCTTGGGCCTCTTTCATTCACCCCTTCCCCCCTTCTGTGTTGGTGTCCCACCCCTGGTCTCTCTCTCTACCTTTTTTTCGTCTTCAGTTGACTTGTGCGTTGCCACAGAACACTGCCTTTTTTTTCCTTTTCTCTGTAGTAAGCGCTTGTCTTTCGTTCTCTTGGCCGCCTCCTCTGTCTCTCGTACGCTGGCTGTATCTCTCCTCTCTCCTCTGTGACCTTGCCTGTCGGCCTGCCTGTCTCTTTCGCCCACCACATATACCACATTCCTGAGTACACGTGCGTGCCCTGTCGAGAGGCACTCTCTTTGATGTTTTTTTTTGTTTTCGCCTTCTCACTCTCTCTCCTTGCCCCCCCTCCTTTCTCCATCCTCTCTCGCTTTCATGCAGGTCATATGTGTGCGTCGAAGCTACGAGGGAGAAGAGGGAGTCATAGATTCTGCAGGAGCTCCATTGGGGGCGGGGAGGGCTTTTGCATGTAGCCTGTGCGCGCGTGTACGTACATATGTATGCATGGGTATCTCTTCCTCTCTTCCTGATATCATCAAGGGAATCGAGCGTGCGTCGTGTCTTCTCGTCTCTCTTCGTTGTATCCATACACGTCCTCGAGCTCCGTCTTCGTATGTTCAGTGTGATCTTCGTCTCTCTTTTTTTTGTGTCTGTCCATGCTCGAGGACACTCGTGTGTGTGCGTGTATGGGTGTGTGTGTGGGTGGGGTGTGTCTGTGTGCGCCTCCCTCCCCCAGCCACACATCCTACCTTCCTTAGGGAGAGAGGGGGAGAGATTCGCTCGCCCCCTCTCCCTCTCCCTCCTCCAATTGCCTTGTGTTTCTTTCTATATCTATCTTCATTTGCTCGGAGTCGGTTCTCTTGTCAGGCCAGCCACCGCCTCTACCCTGCCCCTGCTTCACAGCCCGTCGTCGTCGCTTCCTCCAGAAAACGGAGAGCCAACTCCCTCCCCTTATTGATCCAAGGTATCAAGGATACAAAGCGAGAGAGCACCACCAACAACGTAAACCAACCATACAGGACACACCCCAGAGTCAGAGGTGAGGAAGGAAGCCTGGCCGATGCGACGGCTTTGTGTCCGCACATGCACAGGGACACAGGCGCAAGCGCTGCGTCTCGCCGTCTGCCTCTCTCCATCTCCTTCCTTGGAGGACGGAAAGGGGGGAGGGGGTCGGTACATTGCATGCTTAAGTCACACCGGCTCAAACCTCTGTAATCTGTCTCTTCTGTGAACTCTGTAGCGCCGCTATGCGTTGGCGCATGCGTGAAAGGGTAGGAACGGGCCGAGGAGGAGTTGGACAGAGATGGCCAAGGCTGCGAGGCCGATGCACATCATGCATGTTTCTCTCTCTCCCTCCCTTCCTCCCCCCTCTTCTTCCACTGGTCATGCCCCTCTGATTGTCCGTGCCGCTTGTTGTTTTTGTTCTCACTTTGACTGCTCCTTTCTGGTGTGCCCGTCGCACTTCAGAGCACACGTACACGTAGAGGAGAGCACGAGCGGGTAAGAGAGGCTCAGCCTCCTTTACACACACACACACACACACAGCCCCCTACCTTCTCTACGTCTGTTGGTTACCGTCTTAGCACCTCCCCTAACTACGTTAGTCGCCACCACAGCACCTAACCCCAGGCGAAGAGTGCTCTGTTTCGTTTTGTATGTCTTTTTCACCCGATCGTCACACCTCTCCTCCAATCCGGTGGATTCAGGCAGGGGGCAGCGGGGGGTGTGACGGCTGTTGTGCGACCGTGTCGGAGAGCGCGTTCGCAAAACGGGCGAAGCAGAGGGGAACGTGCGCGTCTCTTCCCGTCGAAGAGTTCGCAAGCGTGTTGGTGTAGAGAAGCTTTGAGTGCCTATGGAATTCAAACGTCACCATCATGAACATAGTATGCTACCTCATATTTGTATGCGGGACGCTGCAGCGTGGCGAGAACAACTACCCGTACTGGCTGGCCGATGAGGCCGAGGCCGTCTTCGTGGCCCGTGCTCGCACCGTTAGCCGTTACCCCTTCTTCGTGAACCTTCTCCCCGACCACCCCGAGTGCTTGCCATGTGTGCTGGACCTCCCTGACTGTAACGTGCCGGGATGCGCGCAGGTCGAGGGTGAAGTCTTTTCCGTCTCGGCGAAGATGAAGGCGTGGCTTGATGTACTGGAGGACATCTCCGGCGGGACGCACGTGTCTGTGCCCACGCTGGTGGAGGTGTGCGAGGCACCGAGCGCGTCATTTCGGGCCCGCGGCGGAACCACCGCGGCGTCCCTCACGTGGCCAGCGGCGGTGGACGGGGAGGCGGTGACCGTGGAGGCTGCCTTGTACTTCCGCGCCAAGGGGTACCCGGACGACTGGTCATCACCGACTCCCCGCAGCAGCTCCCGCCTTATTTCAAAGTTCTCAGCTTCCAGCATGTTGCGCCTTTATGGCGACCGCTTCAACGGGGGCGTACCGGCGCATCTCAGGGAGGACGGGAATTGGGCCAAGGCAACGGCCATGCAGACGGAGCTGAATGCGCTGCCTGAGGCGCACTGGCCGCCGTCTACCATTGCCTACCACGCTGCCGCCGCGAAGGCCCGCGTGGCTCAGCCGGCTGAGGGGGACACGAGTACCACCCCGCCGCCCATTCCGTGCTACGGCGCCCCACTTTTTCCCAAACCGATGATTCTCTTCATCATCGACGGTATCGGCGACAATACGTACTGTGAGCTCGGCGGGCGCACACCGCTGGAGGTGGTGGCGGGGGTGCCGGCTGTGTCGCAGTGTGCGCCTTCTCCTGCCACCAAGGCTCCAACAGCGCAATCGTTGAGTGTGATGGAGGGGGTGCTCGCAGACAGTGCCAATGCTGCGTTGCGCGAGACGCTCAACGAGCATGTTACCTCTGGCATCAATATTGTGAGCCGGTACGGTGTTAGCGGCCTCATGGATCCCTACATGGCCGGCAAAAGCTGCGGCAGCGACACGGCCCACCTCAGCATATTCGGGTACTCCCCCACCATGTACTATCGTGGCCGTGGCGCCTACGAGGCACTCGGGGCGGGGCTGGAGCTGGAGGAGGAAGACGTCGCCTTCAAGTGCAACTTCGCTACCTTCGCAGACCGAACGGAGGAGCTGTATGACGACGAGGACCCCGCACTGGAGGCGACGGCCTTGTCGTCGACGTCTTTGGCAGACCAGTATGTTACCCATCGCCGGTGTGACCGCGACTTCACGGTCGAGGGCCCGGCGCTCTGCAACGACCTCAACGGTACGACGGTGGCTGCTGATCTGCATGACATCCCGTTCGACTACCCCCACACCATTAAGATGCAGTACGCTACGGAGCACCGCTGTGGGATAGCGCTAAGCGGGGCACGGCGAGTCGTGCGCGCGGATGGGTCGACGGAGTTGCTCGGCATGCTGTCGGACAAGATCACCGGTACAGATCCACTCATGGACGGGCGACTGCTTCTGCGCTGCAAGCCAACGGTGGGAAAGGGCCACCCCGAGTACGCCGCTGCCGTCTACACGTGCCGCCTTGTGGAGGCTGCCTCAGCTGCCTTGACACGCAGGCTCAAGGTGCACCCGGTGAACGAAGCTAGGCGCCAACACAACCGCACCGTCGCTGCGAGACTCGCGAATGAATCAGCTCTGGGAGGATCAGAGACCATGGCGCGCAAGAACTTGGCCAATCTCCTCCTGTTCCGCGGCGCTGCCAAGAAGGGGTGGGTGCCGACGTTCGCGGTGCGCCACGGCCTTCACGGACTGATCCTAGCCCCGACCTGCATTATCAAAGGTCTGGGCATCTGCTGCGGGCTGCGCGGTGAAGTTTGCCGCGCGTGCGACCCCACCGGGCAAGAGTCTCTCCGTGGCGCCACAGGTGACTATCAATCGGATCTCATGGTCAAGGTGAGGGCCGCGCTGCACGCGCTGCGAATCGAGTGCCCGTCATCGCACGAGGCCGCGGTGACTGCTGCTGTGCAGTCGAAGGCTACGACACCGCAACAGGCGGGACGCATAATAGATCCGCACTACAACTTTGTAGTGGTGCACGTCAAGGGCGTCGACAACGCCGGGCACGACAGGTGTCTGCAGCTCAAGCTGGAGATGCTTCGGCGGTCTGGGCTGGCAATGGAGGCGCTGTGGAGGGAGCTGCCTGCGGGGGCTACTATGGCCGTCATCGCGGATCATTCCACTCCGCTGGGAATCGGTGACCACTGCTGCGAGCCGGTGCCGGTTTCGGTGGCAGTGAAGCGGACAACCTCTGAGGGTGCGCTGTCCGCGTGCCCTACCGACGGCGTCGAGTACTACAGCGAGGTGAAGGCCGCGTCTGGCGGTTTGGGACGTTTCCGCGGCGAAGAGCTGATCCCTCTCATGAAGCGCGTGCACCATCACTATCACTACGTCTGATGCACCACGGACCGACATAGAGAGCCGTGAAAGTGAGGAACGCCGCGCGTGGCTGTTCGGCACCGGCGAACAGGATCTATTCTGGTCTCTCCGTTGGTCTGTCTGTGTGTGCGTCTAGGTGTGTATGAGCGGGGTCTGCGTTTCGCTCTCTCGTTATCTGCCGTCTGCTGAGTGCTGTTGCGATGCCTACGAGATGTGTGGGTGTGGCCAAGAGTGGCTGCTGCTGTGGTGCTGCATCATCTCCACTACGCTCATCATTCGTGTGTGTGTGTTAAGCATTGCATGCACAATCGACCAGACAAGCACGTGAAACACCCACAACATACACTCACTCACGCTAGTGACAGCCGGTTGCACTGGACACTGTTGCGGGACTCCACGTCATGTCTGGTTACCCTCTCCTCCTCTTCGTCCCTCCGCCCTCTGCACTGTCGTCGTCATGACTGAAGGTGCGGTATAAGGCGAGTCTGGGAGTGCGATCCCGTCGAGGATGACGTGGTGGGGGATGGGGACGGAGTAGGTCGTCCTTCTCCCTCGTGCGTCTCTCCTTCTTGCTCTTCGCTTTCCGACCCTCCCACTTCTGCTCCCCTCATCTCTCCTCTGCTCTATTTGGCGCCTCCATGTGCGCGCGTCATCGGCGGCGAACATCAGCAGTCTTCGTTGCGCAAGCAGCCGTCGCCCAAGGCGAAGCTTGCCGTTACCATTTCCTGGGCCCACAACCCCTCCGCCCCCACTTGCCATCTCTCGACTCTCTTGTGCTACCCTTCACTCATTCTTTCTATTATTATTGTTTCGCCCTCTCTTCTGCTGCTGCTGCTGACATCAGGTTACACGGCGACACCAGTCGCAGGCACACGCAGATACACGCCAAGCGTACTCACGGTCGTGCTGTAACCTCCCATAAACAGGCGGAGTTCTGTGTCTTTCTGCGTGTTTCCGGGGCCATTGTGCGGTGTCGCTGCGCATTGTCCCCCACCCCTCCTCTGCCCACCCTCGCTAATTCCCTCGCACATCGTTTTCCCCTCTCGTTCTGCTTGCCACGCGACTCCCCATTATTGCTGTGTTATTAAGATATATACGCCTTATCTTCGCACTTCTCTGTGGCCGTGCTGACGTCGCTTCTCGTGTGTGCACCGTCCTCACCTTCCCTCTCTCCTCTTTCTGGCTTACACCCTTTTTCATTGGGCAATCACAGCCATCGTCTTGGCTAGCTGTTTGCGGTGCTCCGGGGAGTCTGGCTTTCTTCACGCGGACTTGTCCCCGCCTGCGGCATCGTCGTTGACGCATTCGCTCTTCCCTCCGGTCTTGTTTCTTCAAAGGTGGCGTCGCGTACCGACATTCCTCCTCGTCCGCACGACGCTTGCACTGCCAGTGCGGACACCCACCTGCCTCATCCCATCGCCAATGTAAGCACGTTAGCCGGTCAGTCATACAGAAAGGCTGCGCCGTCGCTTGCACCCGCGCAACTTGCTTCTCCGTTGTCGGCTCCTACCCTGAATGATGGCGTAGTGGCAGGGCAGGTCACGAGTGCAGTCGATGGCAGGAAAGCACTTCACGGGGTCGCCCGCAACGGCTCTCATGCCCAACCTCCACAACCCCCTTCATCTTCCTCCCCTGGCATGACCTCGGGCTGCAAAAATGGTTTAGGTGGCGGCAGTGGGGTGAAGCCGCGCTTGGTTGGAAAGGTCTCAGGTGTGCAGCGGGCGACGGCGTTCCTCAGCGCTATCAACCCGACGGAGCTGCACCCCCACCCTCTGCGCGGTGGCGCTCGATCCAGCACCAAGAATGGCAGCGGCAGCGACATTAGCTCCAGCTCCAATCCCGACAGCCTTGGCGGCAGTTTCAACAAGGCCGAGACGAGAGAGGAAAGAGCAGTCCTGGAGGGAATGTCGCGTGCGCTGGGTACCGGTGCCGATGGGTGCAATACTCTGCGCAATTTCACGATACGCGTTCCGAGCTCCAGTGGTCTTGAAGGACCGGCTAACACGCACGTCGGCGGCTTCGCTAGCGCTGCCACACAACAAAGTATTTCTGCACCGACGGTCGCTACCAACACAAGCAGCAGTGATCCCAACGCCACAGCGGCTACAGATGCCATTGCCGCCGGTTGCCCTCATTTCTCCAGTCCAATCCCTCGTGTGCCAGTCGGCAAGGCCGTCTCTCAGCTCACGCCGCAGCAGCTCCAGCACCGACGCCGCCAATCCTTCGCTGCTGACTTTTCTCTTCGATACCGGCGGCAGGAGAACTTCCTCAAGTCGCTAGGCACTAGCATGAAGCCTGTCAAGCGGCATCGTCGTCACAGCAGCAGCAGCAGCAGCAGCAGCTCTTCTTCCTCCAGCCGCAGCCGCAGTGAGATTCAGCGCAGTGCGGCCTCGCCGGTGAACACCAGTGGCGTCACTGCGGCTGGCGGTCTTGGCGCGGGTGCTGGTGGCGCTCGGCAGGATGCCGGGGCATCCGCTGCGAACGTTGGCAACAACGCCGCTGGTGGAGACATTTCCGGCACCGCGTTAAGCGGTGGCGCCAGCGGGGAGTCGAATCTGCTGCCGTCGCAGGGGCACCGGCACCGCGTCAGCTGCAACAGCGGGGGCAAGCCCCCACTGCAGGTCCACGAGCTTGTGAAGAGGGAGGGCCAGAGGGTGCGGCTGCGGTGGATTTACGGTGATGTTCAGCAGCGCCGCTCGTCCTCGTCGTCGTCTTCGTCCTCTTCGAGCAGCCGCTCTTCTGGCTCGCCACAGAGCCGCGGGAAGCGGAGCCCCAAGTATGGCCCAGGCGGCGGCGACGGGGTCGCTGTGGGAAAAGGGTCACTGGCCGCACATGGCGGAGGTTCAGTTCCTGGCCCCCTCGAGGTGGAGTGGAGTGGAACACCGCAGCACTTGTCCAGCACGAGTCACACACTCGTGCGGTCGTTGTCTTTGACCTCGCCGTCGTCGTCGTCTTCTGGCGGTAGCTCGCGTCGTCACCACACTCGAAACAAGAAGCGGCGACAACGGCAGTGGTGGGCGCAGTCGGCTGCCACGCCGATGTCGCTCTGCACCATCTTGACAAAGTTCGAGCCACGAGTGACGTCGCTGTGGAAGGAGGACCAAGTGATCCAGCCGTACCGCGGGGAGTCCAACGCGAGCGGCAGTAGGTCCAGCTCATCCTCCAAACAGCGCTCGTCCTCATCGTCGTCTTCGTCTTCGTCGTCCTCTCTCTCGCACTCGCAGGGCCTCAACGACGTCGATGGCGAGTATCAAGATTTTGTTGTGAACAGCCAATACCTCGCTGGTAACTACGCCGACCGCCGGCACGTGGCCGAGATGACCAGCGTGGTCGTTACCTCTAGCTCTTCAGACTCGGGCCTCAGAACGCACTCACCGTACTCGTCATCCTCCTCGAAGACGCGCACCGGTAGCAGCCCCCACGGCCGTCGTGGCAGCAGCAGCCGTACCCAAAGCCGCTCCTCCTCTTCTTACAGCAGCAGCGGCTCCAGTCGACGCAGCCGCAGCAGCAGCCGGAGCAGTCGCGGCAGCTCACGCAGCTCCTCCAACGCGCGCCACCGCCGCCGCCACCACAACCGCGGCAAAGGAGGCATCATCAGCGGCGAGGGTGATATTCGAAGCTACCGTAAGGTCCTCGCGCGGCGACAGTACCGCAACAACCCTGCCTTCTCGAACGCGTACTTCGTCGACACGGGCAACATCACCGGTGGCGAGCGCCGCCGCAAGATGATCTCCCTCCCCTCCTACCGCGTCTCGATGATCTCGTTTGTGGACAAGAAGATCCTGAAGAAGGACCTCAACCACAACTTCCATATTCAGCACCCCGAGCTCGAGGTGCGCGACATTAAACTGACGCACCTCCGCAAGATCAAGCACGAGTTGCTGGTCTACGCGCTAGAGGACAACTCCCTGCTGGATCTGACCACCACGGCGTATGCGTACTGGTACTTTGAGCGACTCGTGGTGCAGGGCATGGTGGGCAAGCACAACCGCAAGGAGATCATGGCGGCATGCGTGCTGCTCGCCATCAAGTTCCTGGAAACGGGCGACCTCATGAAGAAGATCGCCTACTTCAAGAACCGGTGGCGCCGCTTTCACAACGTGTCTGGCGTGCACGTCGGTAATGTCAATGCGATGCTTGGCGGCGGCGGCGGTAAGGGGGTGGAGGAGGATGACGAGGAGGTGGTGCACGTAAATTGGAAGAAGGTGGAGGAGCAGGAGTTCCCGGTGTACGTCGGGCTCGACTTTACACTGCTGCCCGACGGGGACGGGCAGGTGATCAAGACGCACATTGAACGCCTGCTGCAGCTCATCAATGTAACCTCGCAGGAGTACTATAGCAAGAAGTTCGTGTCACCTGCGTACTTGAACCACTACAACTGCTACAGCAACCTCTACTACTAGCACACGCGTGATGTGCGCCTTGCAGGAACGCCTCTTCATGCCAGTTGTTGGTCGTCATGTAATGACGAGTGCGTGTGTCTGCGCGCTGCGTGGCTGTGGTGTTGCATGCGGGAAGGAGCGGAATACGCCTCCGACTCCCCATCCCCCTTTTTTTGCTGTCTCCCTCCCTGTGCCTCTCTCTCTCTTCATCTACATATTATGTGTGTGCGTGTGTGTGTGGATGTCTCTGTGTGCGCATGCGTGTGGGTGGGTATATATTATGTGTGTGTGTGCGTATGTGTGGCGACGTATGTATATGTGCATCCTTTCTCTCTCTTTATTTTTTTTCCTTGTGTAAGGCTCGAGTAGGAAGGTGGCGTCCCACCATGCCGCTCGCGGACGATCCTCCTCTACTCCTGCGCCTCTCCGCTCTCCACCCACGGACCCTTCTCTCCTTCGCCTCTCAGCCTTTTCGCCCGTCCATGTGTGCGGCTTTCGTGTGCTGCAGTTGCATCATGCATCCACGCAACGCACTTCCTCACACGCGCCCATAGGTGAGGGGGCGGGGGGGGCGCCAGCGATGTTTGTGATAAGCGATACAGCGAGAGATGGTTGAAGAAGCGAACGCCGGGGCTTCTGTTGCGGCCGTGAGTGGCAGCGAGGGCTGTGCTGTATTTTGCCCTCGCTCCCCTCGCTCTGTCCGCCCTGCGGTATTCTCGAGGAAAGGGGTGGAAAGCAGCTGGCATAGGTGATTGCTCATAGTGAAGTAAGGGAACGATAGACAGGCAAGCAACAACCCATGCCATTGCGATGGCGCTTCTCCTCACGCTTGTTTGGGGAGGCGCATCCCCCCTCCCCCACCTCGCAGGAGGGTGGGGCCGAAGAGGGGAACTCGGCAGGGGGGGGAAGGCGGTGCGTGTGTGCGTGCTGAATCATCTCCTTCCCTCCTTATTCTGCGGCAGTGCCGCCGTACACTGCCCACTCGCCTGTGCGTATCTGCGCGTGTCTGTGAAGTCGCCCTTGTGCCGTGCGCTATTGGTTCACGCTGCTCGCTTTGTTATCCTCCCCCTTTCTCTGGGTCTCATCGACGACGTCATGCTTGTGCCGACACTCTCTTCTCCACCTCTGCTGCATGCGTCTGACTCTCCTCCCTCTCCTTGGACTGGATTGCCAGTAGTGACGTTCGAATAGCGAGATCGGCGCCACGCCTACTTTCACTACACTCCATCATCACATCACTGCACCTTCCCGCCACGGCGGGGAACGTTTGACACGGATAGCGCTGCCAACTCATGTCCGCTGAGCAGCCGACGAGTGAGCGAATCCCGCTGGTTCGACGCGCGTGGGAGCGGTGTGTAGCGCGTCTTCTTCCCTTCTCGCTTACTGGCACACCGACGGTGTCGTCGCGAAGCCTTCGTGATGTGTCGGAGGCGCACTTCCGCCGCTTTGTCTACGACCGCTACACGGAGCCGCAGCGGCACTACCACACCCTCGAGCATCTGGAGGAGATGCTGGGGCAGCTCGTCGCCTACGAAGCAGAGCACGGGTGGCACGGCGCGTACATACCAGCAATGATAGAGGATCCAGTCTCGTCGGCTCCGCCGTCGAAGCTCTTGACAGGCGCGGACAGAGTAGCGCACGAGTGGACTGGTACGGTGCTGCTTCTGTCGGTTCTCTTTCACGACGTTGTCTACGATCCAACCCGCGGCGACAACGAAGAAGCAAGTGCGGCGGTCGCCGCAGAGTTCCTCCAGACAATGCAGCGTGAGAGCGAGGTCGCCAGCAGCTCTGCATCGGCAGCAGCAGCAGCGGCGGCGGGGAGTGCTGCTGCACCGATCAGCGTGGCCGGCGCGTCTGCTCTGCCTTCGGCGAGTGGTGCCACGTGCGCTGAGGACGATGGGAGTCAGCAGCACCCTCCTCCCTACTCGTCTGCACCGCCGCTTCTCTGGGTCGACGCACCGGCGATGGAGTTTGTGCGCAACTCTACGACAACGTACATACTGAAGACGAAGGAGCACCTCTCGGTTGAGCCGAAGCAGCCGTTGCACCTGCCAGCCTCTCCCGCAGAGGCTTCCACGTCAGCAGAGCGGGGGGTAGTGAGTGCTGTCGTGCAGCAGAGCCGCGACGACCCGCTGCATGTGTTTCTGGATCTGGACTTGGCTATTCTCGGACACCCGGATGGTGACACGTATCGCCACCGCTACGCCGACAATATCCAGCGCGAGTACAGCCACTATCCCCGCGCCGACTTCTTGAAGGGACGTGCTGGCTTCCTGAACGGCTTTGCGCAACACCCGCAGTGGTACAAGACGCCGTACTTCTTCTATCGACTTGAGGCGCACGCGCGACGCAACGCAGCGCAGGAGGTGAAGGCGTTGACCGCGGAGCTGGCAGATGTGCAGGCGTCATCCTGACGTTGCACCTATTTTGGTGTACCGAGAGGGCACTGAAATAGAGAAAAGGGGGAGGGGGAACCCGAATCATGGTGTGACACGGCATCGACGTCAGCGTACGTGTGTGCATGCCGGCCCCAAGTCGCTGCACATGCGGCAGCCCTTCACAAGGAACGCTGAGTTGCACCAACCAACCTAGACCCCGCCTCCTCCAGCTCCTCTTCATTGTGCTTCTCTCGCGAGGCACCCTTCCTCCAGTCACCAACGCCACAAGCAGTGGCCAAAGCATGGCCACCGACAAACACATTGTGAGTACTCTTTTTCCTCTGGTTCGACGGACCCTCACCCGCTTGCACGTTAGGCACACACACACAGATACACAAAGGTCGTGTACTTACACCCAAGACCTCTCGCATGTGTGTTGCGCGGCGCATCTACACTATGGCGAAGGCGTGCCTTGGACAGGGAATGCTGACGGCTGACTCTCGCTCGCTCCCCCTTTACCTCCTCGCCTTTCCGCGCCAGCAAAGCGAGTAGGTAGCCCGTCTCTGCGGACACAGCGGTGCGACGAGATCGAAGGCACGGCCGCGTTTTGCTTTTCTTTGTCTAATTGGAGCGGTATCGCGGTTCTGCCTGCCAGCGCTGGCTCTGGTTTTCGGTTTCTCTGCGGATGGCACCTTCTCTCTCGTTGTTTCCATTCTCCGCCTCTCCAGCGGCAGTCCCGCCCACCACTTCATGTCTCCACCCGGTGAGGCAGGAAGCTGGGAGAGCAGGCGGCCCTGCCATCTCGTCCGTGCACACAAAGCACAGTCGTGCACGCGTATTGATGCCCTTGTGAACAACAAAAAAGACGCGCTCTATTCTTACTGGTGCGGCCTCTGTGTAAGTGGCGCCGTCGCACACACACACGCACACACGCGCCACCCCCATTAGTCCGGTCGATGGGGGGAGAACATCTTGACTTGCTCGCAGACTCGCTGCAGCGTTCTCCCGTGTTTTATCTCTCGCCCTCTTCCACCCTCCCCTCCTCTCTCACGCTCACGCTTGGCGACGGGAAACACTCGCGTACAGCACCCTCTCGACATATCGGGGTAGCGCATGCGAATACGCATGTCTTCACTTTCCTTTTTCTCGTCTGGACCAAGTGCCGATACACGCGGCAATGCGCGTGCACTGCTGACACTCAAGGGAGCGCCTTCCTCCCTAACGGAGAACTGAACATTCACCGCCCCCACCACGTACGTGCAGGCTCGAGAATCAAAGGTGAGATGTTCCAGCGAAGTGTCGCGTACACAGCCATACGTGAAAATATCGACTCGGTGCAGCCAACAAGACATCGCCGACGTGACGCGACCTCGGCAGGCCGATAGTGGTTGTTAAAGCATCTGCCAAATCCACAATCTGCGGCGCGCTCCTTCGCTGTCTCTCCGTGCCCCCACCCCGGCGTCGCCTCAGCAGTTTATTGGTTTTCTGTTAACTCTCTTCTCGCTCTCCCCGATGACGACGCAGGGGGGTGGAGACAAGCCTCAGTGCGTCGTATCTCAGTCTCCAGCACCCACTCTCTCTGGGGGGAAGCCAAGCAGCCCCTATTCCTGCCACTGCACAGCCACCTCTGGTGGCGACAGGGTCAGGCGCGCATGACGTAGGGAGGTCAGAGCGACGCATCGCTGCCGATGTCCGCGGTCCTGTCCTGGACGGCGTGGCGTCGGAGCGGCCTGCCACCGCGCACGCGCTTGCACGACCCACTGGATGGGCAGAGTGTCGGCATGACTCGAACGCGCCCCACCCGGCCCTCGCTGCCCACTGGCGGGGTAAGGCTGGGGCACCCCGAGAGGGATGCCCTGGGCGATGGCCGGGATAATGCGCGCGGCTGTGGGGCGACCTGCGGGGCGGGGGTGGGCAAGGCTCGAGGCAGAAGCCATGCACCGATGACCGGGTCTGGGCATTGCTGCGCCTCGTGTGCCCACGGCTGCCTCGCGCCGCGCGACGGGGCCTGTGACCGGCCGGGCTGCGATGCGCTCAGCTCATGTTGTGTGGCTGCAGAGAAATGGACACGCTGAACAGAGAAAAAGAAATCTTCACGTACGCTCTTCGCTC
Source organism: Leishmania mexicana MHOM/GT/2001/U1103 (assembly GCF_000234665.1). NCBI lineage: Eukaryota > Euglenozoa > Kinetoplastea > Trypanosomatida > Trypanosomatidae > Leishmania > Leishmania mexicana. The sequence continues at coordinate 864,016 of NC_018332.1, forward strand.
TCTTCATCGGCGGACTTTGTTTACTGCTGTTGTCGTGGCTGCTGGCCTGAGGTGTGCTGTCAAGGGGAGGGGGGGGAAGAGCTTTTTTCAGCTCTGCCCTCCCTGCTCGGTGTATGTCCTCGCTACGTATTCCTATGGAGGACGGCTCAGGCTCTGCTGCTGCTGAGGCAAACCATGACGTGTGGAGTCCACTACGCAATGGCACATTCTTGTTTTTTCCCCCTTTTACCGTCTCCCCCCTCCTTGGTGCCGACCGCCGCTTTCGATCGATCTCTACCTCACCCAGTCGCTGTCTCGGTGTGCGTCTCACCACGGAAAGAGATAGGCATCTCCCCCACCCCCACCTCGACTTCCCTCGACACTGCAGCAGCCCAACAAGAATCGGCTTTTGCAAGGGCACTGTCTTGTTGGGACTTCAGCGAGAATTCACTACTCCTCCCCAGCGTCATCAGCCGCCAGCACCATCACTCGAGGACGTGACGGTCCAACCGGACACAGCCCGCCTCTTTTGCTCGTCTTCTTCGCTCTTGCTTCCGTCTCCCGTGCCCTTCTTTGTTTTGGTCGGCGTTATATCAGCACAGCCGTCTTCCCTCCCTTTTGTATCTCTTATCCAGAGGTACACCCGCATACGTACATCGCGAACACGAGCATGCTCAAGGGTTGAACGGTACCCCCTCCCCTCCCCTCCTCCTGTTGGTGCTGTCTCCTCTCGCCCTCTCGCCCTCTCGCCCTCCCTCCCGCTTTCTTGCTTCCCTCATTCGCTTTTTCTTTTCTCCTTTGCTGCTGTTTCTGACTTCGTGCCTCCCCGAGTCGTCCTTGCATTTTAGTGCCTCCTTGTGTTTTCCCTCCCCACGCTGCCGTCGTCGTCCTCATCGTCGCCCACGTCAGCGACGGGTGTCTTACGATCCACGGCGTAGTGCCAGCGATCATCTCTCTCTCCCCGTTCGTTCTCGAATCAGCACGAGGGGGGAGGAGTTGTATACACGCCCACGGATACGGCACAAGGGCGGCGGCGACGGCGACGCACACGCCCACATCCGGGTGTAGCGGATCAGCGAGCTCTTTTTTTTGCATTTCTTGCTCTCTTTGGAGTCGCTGTGCGGTGGAAGGGACCGCTCAGCCGACGCGAAAGTAGCGAGTGCGTATCCGTGTGCCTGGGTCTCGCTGTGCAGGCTGCAGCGGCGGCCTTTTCGCCCCAAGGAAAAGCGCCTGCATTTCACGAGCTACGCCGTGTAGTGAAGAACACAAGCATACAACAGCGAGGCAGAGATATCGTCAGGGATGTCGCGCGTCGCTCTCGGCGCGTCGCGCATGTTGGAGCGGACCGACAGCGTTGACAAGCTCATCAAACTCATGGCTGGCGCCTTTACCTTCTTGAGCACGACGAACTCTCTGCAGCGAGAGCAGTATGCCGACTCGGCTAGACACCTCACCGACGTACGCTCTGTTCTGCGCCTGAGCCGACTTTTCAGCCTCACGTTCAAGATGCAGTCCCTCGTCGAGGTGTTCGCGGCACAGGGCTTCGCGTGGACGGAACGCAAGAAGTTCTTGGAGTTCTTCAAGGCCGTCTGCGACTTTCTCTACGCCGCTGGCGACCACGCCCTGCTCGTCGCCCGTGAAAATCTGCTGGGGAAGAACTTCGACGCGGCGCATCTGCGAAAGTGTACTTTGGCAATCCAGCTCTTCGGTCATTTCTTGGGTACGGTGTTCCACCTATTCGAGCTGCTTGACGCCGCCCGAAAGCTTCGCTACGATCCGCCGGCGGCGACGCGGGCGTGCAAGATCGCTACCGTCAGCGCGACGCGCGAGGCGGTAGACACGGCTGTGACCTTGTCCATCTGCAACGGCGCGAACAGCGCATGCCGGATGAGTCCGCGTGTCAGCGGCGCCTTGAGATGCCTCTCTGGTGCACTTTCCATTTATCTGAATGCGCAGGCGAAAACCTAGTGGCCCCTCCGCTGTCGCCGCCACACCACCGTGGCCATTACAAGGCATGCATATTGTTGAGCGCATCTGTGTGCGTGCCTGTATTTTTATTGTTCACTTTACCTTCCCTTCTGTAGGACGTCTCTCTGTTCCATTTCTTTTTCTCGTATTCGTCCCCTCTCTACCGCCTCCCACGCCCCCGCTCTCTCTCTCTCCGTGCGTGTGCGTGTGTGCACTTTCGCGTCTTCGACTTGTCCCTCTGTTTCTCTCTGCCTCTCTCCTCCCCATCCCCATCCCCTCCCCACCTCACCTCACCGTCTGTCTACGCGCTTCCCTCCCTGCTGTTCTGTATGCGTAGGTGTATGCGTGGTACACCTCGAGTGCCACGGCGTAGCGCATATATGGCAGCCTTTTTTTGGTTTGGTAGAAGATGGGCAAACGACGCTCACGACCACGGGAATAGTACCACACCGTGCGCACACGCAGTCCCCTTAGCCAACAGCGAAATGAAGCACCCGCACGTCAGCTCTGGCCCCCCCCACACACACACTCTCTCCTCCTCTTCCAATAACCCGATGGCGAAGCTGCAACCGTCTTCTCTTTCGCCTTCTGGGAGGCGGAGGTCATGCCTACTCCCTTAGTCTTCATGCTTTATCCTTCATTGCCGACCCCTTTGTTTGCTGCTGTCTACCTCACTCTCCTCCGACATGCACACACGCACATGCCGTTCATCTCTTCTTGCACCTCATATTCTGCGCCTTCTTCCAGCCGTTCACTGCACTAGAAGCATCTGGCGAATACCCCCCCCCCCACAGCATACACACCATACCCCCCCTTCTTCTCTCCCCTTCCACCTCAATATATATATATATTTTCCCTCTGTACCTTCGCCCATCTCATCATTCACCATGAGCGACTTCGAGAAGCTGATAAAGCTGCTCGGCCAGACCGATGGCCGCGACAAGATCTACAAGTTCCTCGCTGGTTTCTTCAAGATTCTAGCGGCCGTCGCGGCTCGCAGCCAGGACTCGCGTGCCAAGGCGTACGTCACGATCGGCAACTCCATCGGCAGCGCCCGCTCCCTGATGCGCATGGGCAAGTTCGCGGGTGATATGCCGAAGCTGCAGAAGATCGCCGATGGCGTCGTGGTGAGGGGCTTCGCTGGCACGGAGTGCAGGAGGTTCATTGAGTTCTTCCGCATCGTCTGCAACTCTCTCTACATCATGGGCGATAACGCCGCCTTCATCGCCAAGTACAAGCTGATCTCGGCAGACGCCAAGTGCATTACGAAGTGCGCGAAGACCGCGCAGTTCTGGGGCTTTTTCCTCGCCGCCGTGCTGGACCTCATCGCCCTTCGTGCTGCCCTGCAGAAGCGTGTGTGTGATGTGGCCACGAGCAAGAAGGAAGCCAAGGCTGCCGTCATCAACCTCACCAAGGACGCCTCAGATGTGCTTGTGACGATGGCCGCCGTCGGCTACCTGAAGAGCGTGTGGTGCCCATCCCAAATCACCGTTGGCACCCTCACTTGCGTGTCCGGCGGTGTCGCCACGTACCTCAACTGGAGCAAGATCAAGTAGAGTGCGTGGCAGGAGTCGGCGAGTGGCGGGGAGAGGGAGAGAAATATGCTATTGGGGAAAAAATGCACCAGGAGCGAGGCGAAGGCAGAGATGGAGCCGTGGAAGCAGCCGCGAGACGGTTGGGGGGTGTGTGTGGTGACGCATGGCCGAAGGAGGGAGGGAAGGAGTGGGGAGGGGAAGGGGGGCATGAGATGGAC
>NC_018332.1:867815-877815 GCF_000234665.1 Leishmania mexicana MHOM/GT/2001/U1103
CTTCGTGTCCGTTTGCCCGGTGCCGTTCACCAACTCGCTGCTCCGCTTCTCCGCGCGTCATCCGTCTTGTGTTCTTGTATGTGCGTGTGAGCATGTGTATGTGTGTGTGTCTGTGCGCGTGTGCAATTTTCTCTTTTCTTTTTATATTTCGTGCTTGAGCCTCACACCGCCGCGGCGCCAGGCACGTCGTCTCTCCTCCTCCTCCCCCCTCTCCTCCATCTCGCTCTCTCAGCGCTTTTTCCCGAACAGCTTTTTCATCCTCTTCGCACTCACGCATTGCGCCTCTCCCTGCGTCTTCCTCCTCCGTTCCTTGTGCCATGCACGTGCCCGGGAGTCACGCCATCTCTCTGTTTCTTCGCCTGTGTGTGTGTGTGCCCGTCTCTGCATTGGTGAGTGTGGGTAAGGTGTGTGCCGATGTGTGGCGCCTACGCGCAAGGCTGAAAGATGCGGTGGGGTTCGGCAATGACGGACGTGCGGTGGGATCCACTTCACATACACACTTTTTCTCGCCCACTGCCCCATGTGCATCTGGTCGGAGGCGGATGTGGTAGTGGAGAGGGAAGCAGCGGTGATGGCTGTCGTGTTGGTTTTAAAAGGCTGACAGGAAGACGAGAGAAGTCGGACAGAGACGGAGAGGGAGGGGACTGTGCGAAGAAAGTCGAAGGGAGCGGTGGTGATGGCGGCCGGGGGAAATACAAAGACGGGATGGCATACTCCAGGTGCATTTTGGCGAGACGACCAAGAAAGAACGTGACCATGGCTGTATTCAGTCATCCATATATGTCACAACAAGTAGGTTACATGACACACTCACCCACCCGCGTGATGCACGCACGTCCATTGCCCACTTTCCACTCCCCTCTGTGGGTGTTTCATGCGGATGGTGAAGGCGGTTATGATGTGCATGTGTGTATGTGTATGCGCCTTTGTGCGTAGTGCTGTCTCAGGCACACACCACCCACACACACTCGAGTGCTGGCGCTTTTTTTTTACATGACAACGGCGACGGTGCGCGCCGCCTCAACAGATGCGAGATCGAAGCAAAAAAAAAAACATCAAGGCCGAATGGGAAGGTGACTAAGACGTTTGTGAGTTGATCGTTGTTGTTACGTTATGATGTCTGCGCTTGTGCTCCTACCCCCCCTGCCTTTCGCCCCACCCTTCGCCCCTTTTTCTACCCAACTTACACCCGCTCCTTGCTCGTTCTCTCTCACTGGTCGACGTCTTTTCCTCTCTGTTTTCGCTATCTATATGCCCCTCTCTCTCTCTCTGTGTGTGTGTGTGTGTGAGCTTCTAGAGGTGCCTTCAACAGCAACGAGCTATATATATATATATATATATGTCGAGTGTATGCGTGCGTGCTTCGGTGGATATGGCTCGACATTGACGTATGCGCGTGTGCGTGTGCGCATGCCATCAACCTGTTTTGCTCTCTCTCTCTGTCGATCTCTCTGTGCTTGTGCGTGGTTGTCTCTCGAAGATTGGGTGCCTCCTCGTTCTCCTTGATGGTTTTGCTTTTTCGTATACATGTCTGTGTTGCACTTCCCCTCCCCCCCACCGCATCTCCCATCCCCGTCCGCTCCCACGGCTCTCTTGCTCTGTGTCTCCATCTTCACACCCCGCCATGCGCCTCTCTCGCTCGCTCGCTCGCGTGCGTGTGTGCGTGCGTTGCTGTTTGCTCTTCATGTCCCCTTGTGCCCATCGCTTCCCACACGAAGGGTCTTCTGGTGCTTTAGTCACTTGTTAGGTACTGACCTCGTGCTTCGCCTCTCCCCGTGCCGGTGTGGGCGGTCACTGGCCCTGTGCATGCGCAGAGACGGAGGTGGTCGTTCACGCGCACACAGCCGCAGAGGGCTGGCACACACCAATCAGGATTCAACAACAGGCCCGAAGGGGAGAACTGGCAAAAAAGGGAGGGTAGTGAGCCCACCCTCTACACACCCACACACGAACATAGACAGTGTGCGTATGTGTGAAGGACGGGAGGGAGGAGGGATGTAGAGAAACATAGGGAGGGGGAGGATGTAGAGACGGAGAAAGCAAACCTATCGTGAGTGCATGGAGGAAGTGGCGAATGTGTGTAGGCACGACGTGCAGCAGTAGCAGCAGCGCTGCACACTCTTTTTCTGTGTCTCACCTGTCTCGCTCCTCTCTCGCTGTGCGCTCTCCCCCCTCTCTCTCCATCGAAAAAAGAGGACACGGGAGGGTACTGATATCAAGTGACGGGCATACACACACACACACAGACACAGACGACACCAATGCAATAAACAAAGCTGGAATGGGATCTGTTGACGAGGGCAGGCGACAGAGAAGACGTAGTGGCTCGAAGTCGCAGCGAGTGTGTGAAGTCCTTGAATATTGCCTGCCATCCCCTGCCGTGCCTCTCTTTATGGACACTGGTTTATGACTGTGTGGGGGCCCTGCATTGGCTCGCACCTCGCATCTGCGCAGTGGATCACTCCTCCTCCCGGCCAGTTAGTGTCACCTCACTGCGCGAACCCACCATACGCCGACGCACAAACGGGAGCTACCGTTTTTGAGCGCATGGGAAGACGGAGGGAAAAGGGAAGACGGAGGGAAAAGGGAAGAGGGGGAGGAGGAGGGAGGCGAGGCCTCTCTCCGCCCTCCCGCCCCGCACCTCTCTCTCTGTCTCGCGTTAAGGAGTGGCCTGTGCGGTGCTCTATGTATAGACGCGCATGCACATACACATCACCCTCCCCCCAAATACCCATGGTCTTTGTTTTCGTTGTTATCTTCCCACCCGCGTTGAGAGAGCGTCGTTTCATGTGCAACACGTCGAATTCCCACTGTTCTCCCTCTCTTTCTTTTGGATGGCGTGTACGTGTGCCCGCCTCCTCCCTTCCCTTGCCACGTGCCCTACACGCGCACGTACATGGTAGGGCGGCGCAGCACTTCTCTATCTAACCTTTCTCGCCTCCTCATGGCACGAGGGACTCTCAACCAGGAAGTGAGCTGCGTCGTTGCTTTTCCCACACTGCTCTACCCATCTCTGCTGCATCGCAAGGGAGGGACAACAGGGACTAGCAGCAGCACATCTGGCCTCGGTGGCTATGGGAGCGGAGCTGCAGCAGGCCAGGGTGCGCCCCGGGAAGTGGTAGTGCCTGGCTTGATACTGGAGGTGCGTCGGCTGTGGCAGCCGCCATTGCCCACTACTGCCTCCTCGTCTGACACAGATGTCGCGCCTCCGAGCGCCTCGCCGTACAGCGCCACTCCTTCCACGGTGGAGAGGGACTCGCACCGGAGTCAACGCACCATCACGTCTAGTGCTGCCGTGATAGATAAAGAAGCGGCAGCTGGGGCAGACGCCAAGGACGCCGGCGCGTGTCTGTACGCCTTCGTGCGTGTGAAGGAAGTAGACCACCGGCTCAGTGCGTGGTTTCATGCAGACGACGTCTACGTAAAGACGGCTGTCGCGCAGTCCACGTTTGCGCACGCTGCCGAGGATTCAGCGGTGCTTTCCTCCACACCTGACACGGCTGCGACACCGTATGGACTGACCGATGACATGGTCCAGCTTTCTCGCGTCCTGCACCGTCCATGGCTCAGCGGTGTGTACATGGAGGTGACTCCTGGCATGGCCCGCACCCAACGCGCCCGCCGTCAGCTCGACTACCTCGAGGAGCGGCTCCTGCGCGACTGCCGCACCCCGACCACGGTGCGCTACTTTGTGTATCTGAACACGTACGTGTTTGCCCCGTGGTACTACGCACCGTTTGGCTTGCTGAACAGCGAGTATGACCCGATGCTGCCGTGGACGGGGGCGGCTGGCGCGTCGACCGGCGCGACCCCAGCTGGCGAAGGTGCCGATGCCACCGTCTCGTCGGTCGACGTGCAGCAGCAGCCTTTCATCCGGGACGCTTTTTTGTGCCCCTTCTCCCTCCGCATCTACTCGACCTACGCGCAGATGCACTACGAGACCCGCACCTACCGCGCAGGCCGCCTGCGTCCGCCGGGCGAAGAGGTGTACCGCGACGAGGTGCGTGGCCTTTCCCTCTTCAAGATCAACGGTAGTCAACACATCACCTACTGCCGCCACCTCTTCCTCATTGGCAAGTCGTTTCTGGAGAACAAGCTCGCCGGGCACGACGTGCACAACTACTACTTCTACGTGTTGTGCCTGCACCACCGCTACTTCCCTGACTACGTGTCCGACCCCTCTGCCATGTACTTCGCCGGCTTCTTCACCTGGGAGAAACATGTGAGCGAGTACAACCTGGCCTGTATCGCGACGTTGCCGTGCTTTGGGCGCCGCTCCAGTCGCCAGAGACCGGTGGCACCGCCGGATGGCTCAGCCGCGGCCGCCTCGCACCCGCCTAGGGTGCTTCGCCATCTTGGCCAGTTCATGATCGCCGCCAGCTACGAGCTCGCCTACCGCCGCAAGCAGACGGGCACCCCGGAGAAGCCTCTCTCCGACTTGGGTGCCGTCGCGTATCGGCACTTCTGGCGCCGCGCCATTGTGCGCTGGATGAAGGACACGCTGAACGCGATGCGGCGAGCCGCTGCGGTTTGCGTCGACGATGACGATGTGGACAAGGCCGACCGGAAAGGTGCCCAAGCCGGCGGACAGGTTGCGCCGCGATTGAGCCACGCATTAGGCAAGGGCGCGCCTCTCGCTCTTGACGCTGACTCTGCGGCCGTGGAGGTGGTCGTGCTTGCGACGGAGGACAGGGCGGTGTCATGCGCACGCGATGCCGACAGCCGCCGCTCCGGCGAAGGGAAGGCGTCACCATCCGCGCGCAAGCGTTCCCGTGCCGACGCGAAGACGGAACACGAGAGGGGCGTGGACAGCGAAGAGGAGGCGCGATTGCCTTCTTCCCACGGCAAGTTGCCACTCGTGGCGACCGCCCCTCTGTCTTCGACCAAGAAGGGAGTGCTAGGCGTCGACGCAGCTGCACAGTCCCCTGCGGCCACCTCATCGGTTGCTGGCGCGGCTGCTTTTACGCAGCGGACCACCATCAAGGACATTGCGGCGGCTGTGCGCCTGGAGGAAGCTGACGTGCTCAGGACGCTGCTGGGCATGGGTGTGCTGCATCGCAGCAGTGAGGACCGTGGTATTCAGCTTCTGCTGCCGCAGCGGTACGTGGATTGGATGTACGACGAGATGCTCCGCTGGGAGAGCAGCGTCGAGCACGCCGTCTTTCAGTCAGCCCTCCTCAAGTCCCGCGGCTCTCACACCAGCACACGCTGACTGTCCCTGCACCTTCTCTCGTTCCTCACTTTCCCTCCTCCATCCCGTCGCCAGGGCGGTGGAGGCGGACCGCTCAAGAGCGTCGTCGCCGTCTGCGGAGGAGGTGAGCGCCCTCATGTTGGGTGGTCCCTTGCTCCACACACACAGTGAAGGGGGGAGCGCGCAGTTCCGTAGTTGGCCGAAAAGTCACATGCCTTTTTTTCCGCCATGGCGGTGTGTGTGGGGGGGGGGGTGGCGATGGCACGCACCCGCAGCCGTTTTCCTTTTTATCGCATGAGGGATGGCCTGCCCATCTCCTTGTTGGTGTCCCCCGTTCCTGCGCATGTGACGGAGGATGTCCAGGCAATCAACGCTGCCGAGCAGAACATCTACGCATGCATATATATACATATGCATGCGTAGGTGTGTGCGTGTGTGTCTCGGCAGGTATGTTCCTTTCCTCTGTTGTTCGCTCTTTTTTTTGTCGTTTCTTTGCCACTCTCTCCTCTCTCTCGCCGCTCCACGTCTGCATCTTCATCATGCACACGCAACGTCGTATCCTTACCACCCCCTTTCCTCGCCCACCCACCCACACAAACCCGTCACCAGGTGTTCATGGTCTGCGGCGGTGCACCCCTCCCACACCTATTCTGATTATCTTTCCTTTTCTCTTTTTTCCCGCTCTCACAACCTGCCCGTTGTCCACGTCCAACCAACGCCACCGCGTCCTCTACTTGGTGCACACCGATCGGCGCGCGAGTGGGCGTCTTCTTGCGTCAAGTGTGTGGGTGCCCCCCCTCCCACTACCACTACCCCACACGCACTCACCGACACATACAGGCGATCGAGCAAAGTACAACGACAACGACGAAAGGGGCAAGAGAACGGGGCTACACAAGGTACAACACATACAAACAGAGATAGACAGCCACACAGCCAACACACACACACACACACATACACACACACACCGTCGTGCACATAGAGATCGACCCGTGTCTCGCCCCCCCTCCACGCTCGCTCGCGCGCGCGCTCTCCAGACACGCAAGACCCCATAAGCGTACCTACAGCTGCACTCAAGCATACCCTATAAGCAGGAAGCATCAGCGTGCTTCCAGGAAGAGAAAAAAAATGGGCAAAACCGTAGAACAGATTTACCAGAAGAAGACTCAGCATGATCACATCCTCACGCGTCCTGACATGTACATCGGCACGATTGAGCCGGTGACAGACGACATCTGGGTCTATGACGATGCAGAGAACATTATGAAGCAGCACAAGTGCACCTGGACACCCGGGCTGTACAAGATCTTTGATGAGATACTGGTCAATGCGGCGGACAACAAGGTACGCGACCCGATCGGCCAGACCGTCATTCGGGTGTGGATGACGGAGAACTATGTGCGAGTGTACAACAACGGCGAGGGCATCCCAATCCAGAAGCATCGCGAGCACGATCTCTGGGTGCCGGAAATGATCTTTGGGCACCTCCTCACCTCCTCCAACTATGACGATGAGGAGGCGAAGGTGACGGGCGGGCGCAACGGCTTCGGCGCGAAGCTGACGAACGTATTCTCGAAGCAGTTCGAGGTCGAGACCGTGCACAGCCGCTCTCGCAAGAAGTTCTACATGAAATGGACGAACAACATGCTGCAACACGACGACCCTATTATCGTGTCGTGCGACAGCGCCGACTACACCATGGTCACCTTTTACCCCGACTTTGCACGCTTCCACGTCGATAAGTTTAGCGAGGACATGCTGCTGATGATGAAGCGACGCGTGTACGACGTCGCGGGGTGCACCGACAAGACACTCAAGTGCTTCCTGAACGATGAGCGCATCGCCTGCACCACTTTCCCGGAGTACGTCGACCTCTACCCCACCATGGGCGAGGAGAGGAAGGCGGCGAGCTACTCGCGCGTGAATGACCGGTGGGAGGTGTGCGTACGTGTGTCGAACATTGGGCCACAGCAGGTGAGCTTCGTCAACTCCATCGCCACCACCCGCGGCGGCACACATGTCAAGTACATCATGGACCAAATCATCTCCAAGGTGGTGGAGCAGGCCAAGAAAAAGAAGAAGACAGACGTGAAGCCGCACATGATTAGGCCGCACATTTTTTTATTCGTCAACTGCCTCATCGAGAACCCCGGCTTCGACTCGCAGACGAAGGAGACCCTCAACACTGTCAAGAGCAAGTTCGGCAGCACGTGCGACCTGCCCAACAGCATCATCGACTACATCATGAGCTCCGGCATCGTTGAGCGCTCAGTCGAGATGGCGAACAGCAAGATCGCGAAGGAGATGGCGTCCAAGATGAGGTCGTCGGACCGGAAACAGATCATGGGCATCCCGAAGCTGGACGACGCCAACGAGGCGGGCGGCAAGTACAGCCACCGCTGCACGCTCATCCTCACAGAGGGTGACTCAGCCAAGACACTCTGCACGGCCGGCCTGGCGGTGAAGGACCGGGACTACTTTGGCGTGTTTCCGCTGCGCGGCAAACCCCTCAACGTGCGCGAGGCGTCGCTGAAGAAGCTGGCGGCCTGCGAGGAGATCCAGTGCGTCATGAAGATTATGGGGCTCGACATTCGCCAAAAGTACGAGAACACAGACGGGCTGCGCTACGGCCACCTTATGATCATGTCCGATCAGGACCATGACGGGTCGCACATCAAAGGGCTGCTCATCAACTTCATTCACTGCTTCTGGCCGAGCCTGCTGCGGGTGCCTGGCTTTCTTCAGGAGTTCATCACGCCGATTGTGAAAGCCCGGCCAAAAGGCCGCGGCGGGGCCGGCAAGGCCATCTCCTTCTTCTCCATGCCGGACTACTTCGAGTGGAAGAAGGCGATTGGTGACAACCTGAGCAACTACCAAATTCGGTACTACAAGGGTCTCGGCACGTCCGGCGCTGAGGAGGGCCGCGAGTACTTCGAGAACATTGACCGGCACCGCCTCAGCTTTGTGGAGCAGGAGCAGAGCGAGGAGGACCGCATTGTCATGGCCTTTGGCAAGGACCGCGTCGAGGACCGCAAGGAGTGGATCACGAACTTCAAGACGAACGTGAACGTGAATGAGTCGATGGACTACAACGTGCGCCAGGTGTCGTATCGAGACTTTGTGGACAAGGAGCTGATTCTCTTCTCCATCGCCGACTGCGAGCGCAGCATCCCGAGCGTGATTGACGGCTTCAAGCCCGGCCAGCGCAAGATCCTGTTCTCCTGCTTCAAGCGCAACTTGGTGAACTCCATCAAGGTCGTGCAGCTTGCCGGCTACGTCTCGGAGCACTCCGCCTACCACCACGGCGAGCAGTCGCTTGTCCAGACGATCGTCGGAATGGCGCAGGACTTTGTGGGCAGCAACAACGTTCCGCTGCTCCGCAAGGATGGCCAGTTCGGTACGCGTCTGCACGGTGGCAAGGACCACGCCGCGGGCCGCTACATCTTCACCCGGCTCATGCAGGTCGCCCGGGCCATCTTTCACCCGGCCGACGACTTTGTGGTCGAGTACAAGGACGACGACGGTCTCTCGGTGGAGCCTTTCTTCTACATTCCGGTCATCCCAATGGTGCTGGTGAACGGCACGACGGGCATCGGCACCGGGTTCAGCACGAGCATCCCGAACTACAACCCGCTGGAGATCATCAGCAACCTCGAGCGCCTCATGCAGGGCGAGGAGGTGCACAAGATGCAGCCGTGGTACTTCGGCTTCACCGGCACAATGGAGGAGAAGGAGCCAGGTAAGTTCGTCTCCCACGGTAGGTACGAGATACGCCCGGATGGGGTGGTGTGCATCACGGAGCTGCCGATCGGGGTGTGGACGCAGACGTACAAGAAGTTCCTGGAGGACATGCGGGAGAAGGAGCTCGTGGTGCAGTACCGCGAGCACACGACGGATGTGACAGTGGACTTCGAAGTGTTTCTGCATCCCCAGGTGCTGGAGCAGTGGGTCGCGCAGGATGTCGTGGAGGAGCGGCTGCAGCTGAAGGAGTACGTGCACGCGACGAACATCATCGCCTTCAACAAGGAGGGCCAGATCACCAAGTACTCGGACGCGGAGTCGGTGCTCAAGGAGTTCTACCTCGTACGCCTCGACTACTACGCGAAGCGCAAGCAGTACCTCTTGGGTGAGCTGCGTCGGCTGACGAGCAAGTTGGAGAACATGGTCCGCTTTGTGCGTGAGGTGGTGGAGGGCACGCTTGTTGTGACCAAGCGGAAAAAGAAAGAGCTGCTCGAGGACCTGCAGCGGCGCATGTATCTGCCCTTCCCGCCCCACACAAAGAAAAAGCTGTCTTCGACAACCGTGGAGGAGGGGGACGGCGAGGCGGCGCCCGACACGCAGAACAGCGAGGATGACGTGCTGGGCATGGGACGCGCCGCCGACGGTGAAGCAGACGACGGCGCGGCAGAACCGCCGGAGGTGCGTCGTGCCACTCGCGACTACGACTACCTGCTTGGCATGAAGCTGTGGAGCCTCACGGCGGAGATGATTGCGCGGCTGGAGGCGCAGATGGCCAAGGCCCGCCGCGACACTGCCACGATGGAGGCCCGCACACCGAAAGAAACGTGGATGGAGGACCTCAAGGTGCTGCGCACCAGGCTGGAGAGCTTCTACGCGGACCGCGAAGTGGAGATTGCCACCATTCAACGCAAGAAGGTGAAGAAGCCGTTTGACACTCGACGACTGCGCGTGCCGATCTTATCTGACAAGGCGCGCTCTCTGCTGCAGAAGGAGGCGGTGAAGGCCATAAAGGCAAACGGCGCCGGCGGCCGCCGTCGCGTCGGCGGTGGCGATGACGCGCTTGTC
>NC_018332.1:882815-1040315 GCF_000234665.1 Leishmania mexicana MHOM/GT/2001/U1103
TTCATCATCATCTCTGCCCCCCCACCCTCTCCCCCCATCTCCCCGTCTCTCGCTGACGCACAAAACCTACATGCTTCAGCGCGGTTGCCCTCCAGTGTGCGCGGTACTTTGAATCTCGCTTCCTTTTCTGGTGCGTGCGCCTGCTTCTCCGCCTCCCAGAACCTTCTCTTCCGCTCTCTCACGCGCACATCAGGGACGTACACACACACGCGCGCGCACGACGCGTGCACATGTAAAAGGGCACACCGACGTTCTCGTACTTCATAGAGAGAAGGCGTGAGGGGCGTCCATAGAACCGGTCTAACGCATAGAGGAGTGCGAGAGACATATCGAGCTTCCGCGTCGTGTATCGGTGAGTGCGTGCGCGCTCATGTATGTTCACGCATAGCTAAGGCGTTCGCTTGACGCACTTTGGCTACTGTGCAAAATGTTCGACGACCCTCTGGCAGAGCCAGCGCATGCACGACCGTCCTCGCCGCCGTCCTTCGCCTCATCGTCCATGTCTGCAATACAGCACGAGAGCGCCGCATCCGTGATTCCGTGCTCCTTCACCTCCTCTTCGGCCTCCATCGCTTCAACGGCGGCGCACAACTCACCCATCTCTGACTATGCGCTACCTGCCGATACGGCATCCCTCGCGGACGCTCCGCTTTCTCTGTCGCGCCTTAAGAGGCGCACCAGAGTCTTGGAGGAGGAGCGACTGCACTATGCGCAGCTGGGCCAGCGTGCGGCAGACGCCTTTGAGGAGCACCGGCGCGAGCTCACTCAGCTGGTGCAGAAGGAACGGGCCATTCGAGGCCACCGTGAGGACGTGCTGCGAGCTCAGCTGCAGGAGACGCTTCAAGCGAATCGGGAACTTATGGCGCGCGTCTCTGAACAACGTCGACAGCGCGAGGAAGCGTGGGTTGCAGAGCTGCAGGGGCATCGCGGCAGCAACACGGGTCAAGACGAGTTGGAGTCGACGCTGCGGCAGCTGCACGAGGAGTGGGTAGAGCTGCGGCGTGGTGTGGCGGAGACGGAGGCCTCGCATGAGGAGCACCGTCGAAGCCTCGCCGCCTGCTTGCGTGATCAAGAGTGCCTAAGGAGTAGGGTGCGCTCCCTGCAGGATGGGCTACGAGGCGCTGAGGCGGCAGTCGCAACGGCGGAACAGCTCGAGGAGGAGGTCGTGGACGATGGGCGAGGGCAAACGGGACCAGCAGCAGCGCCAGTCAAGAGTGCCAAGGAAAACTGGGTGGAAACGCCGTCGTCGCGCACATCTGTTGCAGCGTCGCCGAAGCTCACGCGACACCCGCGCTGCTCGTACTGCGACATGCCACCCAAGGTCTGGGACGCGCCGTCGCCGACGCGTCGTGTGCCGCGCCGTCATTTCGTGCCGAGCGGTCCGTGGGACGCCTGCAGCCCCTGTCGCGCCTCCTCGCCCTGCACCCACAATGTGGAGGCGATGGTGGCGACCATCGAGCGCGGGAACTATCTACGGCCTCGGCTGTACTACCACCGCGTGGGGCGTGGGGCGACTGGTGTGACTGGTGTCCCCGTGGCGGCAGCTTCACCGTATCGGCAGCACCGCGGCGGTGTAAGCACGGGGCGGCCACCACGACCGCCTCCAGCTGCATGCGCCTCATCCTTCTGCGCAACCGCGACGCCTCCGCGGAATGGAGACTACCGCTACCGGCACAACTGTCAACACTCGCCTGGGTTGTCGTCGTCATCGACCTCGTCCGGCACTTGCTCCCCGGACACACACACGACCACGGGGTCTTCGCCGTCATCGTGCTCGTGCTCAGCCTGCGAGCCCGCCCCTACAAGCTCCACGGTGAAGCAGAGCACGCATTCGCCCTCCGCGCGGCATCGCGACGAGCGCCGGCGTGAGGCCTCGCCGCACCAGCCCCGAAGCCGCTGTTTTTCGCCGCGCAACCGAGGCGAAAGGCCCCGAGCACACGCCCAGGCGAGCGTGGGCGTGGGTATGCCTCCACGTCACAGCGAACCCACCACCGCACCGGGTTCATTGCCGGCCTTTCATCGCGTACCATTACCACCACTGCGTCCGTCCGCGGACGGCCTGCACGGAGCCGCTCTGAACGCCACTTGCCGCGCTCTCATTACTGATCTGGCAGATATGCGGGCCGAGTACCGACTCTGTCAGCGCCAGCTGCGCGACCCGCACGGGGATTCTGTGGCAGCGAGCCAAGCGATGCGCCGCCTGATGCACGAAATGGACAGCAGAGCAGCCCAGATAGACGCGCTGCGTCTGGAGCAGGGGCGCCACAACAACGCACTGCGAGTGCGGGATGTGTTGCGGGAGGTCACGGCAGAGAACCGCTACTGCGAGGCTGTATACAGCGACCTGCTGGACCTGATACGCACCTAAAGGACCGGCTGTGAGGCATCGTCTGAGGGAGCGGGGCGTGTATCTACGAGTCTTCCCCCCTCCTCGTTTTGTAGCTCTCACGCGTTGCTCGCTCCGCAACGCACGCACCCACGCACATATGCAAGCATGAACATAGAACAGCCAGCGAGGCATTGCGCGCAGCACCGTCGCAGCTGCGGCGGGTCATCGTGTCATAGAGAGAGAGCAAGAGAAAAGGAACACCACCCACCACCCTTGGCATCTACGCGCGCAAGGGCAGCGACGCCCTGCACACACGGCACCTGCGCCGTCGACGAGTGCATTAACCATATAATGGAGCCGGTGCCCTTTGTCTGCGCGTATCCCAGCTTTGTTCTTCCCGTTTCGTCCAACGATACCGTTGCATCGTCACTGGTGCACAACCGCAGAGAGAAAAGGGAGGTGCGCACACCCACACTCAAGCCACCCGACGCGTTCATGAGGGGTGAGCGAAGGAACTTGTGGCCCGCATCAGCGTCATCACGCTCACGCTCCCTCTCTCTCTGTGCTGAGCATATCTGCCACGACTACACCAGAGCGGTCGGTCTCTATCCCGGCTCCGCCGTGTTCCTCCCTCTGCACCCTTCCCCGCTCTCCTGCGTCGGCGCACCTCCGCTGCTCATGTCTCGACATATGCACGCAAACTCCCGCACCTCCTCATCCCCCCCCTCACTGCTCTCTCCCCCGTCTTCTTCCCGCTTCCCCCGCTTTGACCGGCCTCCACGTGGGTACCACCTGCACACCCCTCGTGTGTGTGTGTGTGTGTCTGTGGAACGCTTTGCATGAACTCGGCGTCTTCCACCGCATGCGAGAAACAGAGAGATTCGTCAGGCATACGCCCGCATACTTTATACGTGCACACATACGCAAGGAGTGAGTGATATCCTGTTATCCGCAGCGTACGCCCCCCCCCTCCCTCCCCCTTCCACACACACACACACAATCGAACGGGTCAGAGACTTGTGTGCGTGCACGGGTGCAGTCACAGCGTAGAATCGCTCCTGAGCATTAAAGTAAATAAACAAGGCAACCGCCATCGCCACGGAAGTCGTCTTACGCAGCGACAATGGACATGCTAACGAAGCTACTGCCCTACATGGACAAGCACTTAGCCCTGGGTCTGCTGAACCACTACGCGCAGAAGGGCGAGGATGTGCAGGAGGCCATGATGCAGCTGATCGAGACGACCGGGCTGAACGCCGATGGTAGTATCAAGGCAGAGACGGAGGAGATGATGGCGAAAGCAACCGCGGCCGCCCAACCGGCGCTGAAGGAATTCTTCGTCGAGTCCGAGGACGACCATTCCACGTACCAGTTTAAGCTGACGGAGACCGAGATAGGGGAGCGACGTACGCAGGGGGAGCTGTCGCACGAGTTCCTTTCCGAGAAAAAGGGCATCACGGCAGCCGTCATGAATGCGTTGTACAAGCTTGCGTATCTCTACTACGATACCGGCGCCTACGGCGACGCCTCGGAGCTGCTGACGCTGTGCCAGTGCGTGAGTGGCTACGACAACATCCGCTCAGACACGATTCTGTGGGGTAAGCTGATGAGCGACATCGGCGCCGTCAACTGGCAGTCCGCCATGCGTATTGCCGAGGAGATTCGCCGCCTGCACAACGCCAGCGAGGAAGACCTCTTCGGTGCCCCGAACACCACCACGGTGCGCGCGCGCGTGTGGCTGCTGCACTGGGTACTCTTCCCGTTCTTCAAGGGCGGTCTGCAGTATTCGCTGCAGCTGCTGTACTTCATCTTCGATCACCGCCACGATCAGACATACCGCAGGGCCGTTGAGACGGTGTGCCCGCACTACCTGCGGTACATCTGTGCGGCTGTCCTCTTGCACCGAACCCGTTACAGCAACTTTGTTAGCGCCGCGGAGCTGGTGGAGTCCGTCTACGAGTACTCGGACCCCCTCACGCAGCTGGTGAGTCTCATTCAGAAGGCGTCCTTCGAGGACGCCATAGCGCTGCTGCCTGAGGTGCGGCGTATGATCGCGGAGGACTACTTCCTGGCCGACTACGAGGACGAGCTCATCGAGAACGCCAAGCGTATGATCTTCAGCAAGTACATGTCTCTGCACTCCGTCGTCTCCATCCCGTATGTGGCGGAGCAGCTAGACATGTCCAAGGCCGATGCCGAGGTGTGGCTGGTCAACCTTATCAGCGAGTCCGTGAAGCATCGCGCGAAGATCGATTCCGTGAACGAGCAGCTGAACGTGGAGCCGCAGACGCGCTCGCTGGAGTCGCTCATCTACGACAAGCTAGACACCGTTCTGCGTTAAGCCGGCGCCCCGTCTTACCTCTTCGTTTCTCCTTCGTCCTGGTCTTCGCGGAGGCGCCGGCGTGCGCCTCCACAAGTGTATTCTCGCACCGGCCCACGCATCCGCCATCCATATGCGTGCGGCTGGATGCCAGAATCGACTGCTGGCGGCGCAGCCCCCCCCTCCCCCGCCTCCACCACCGTTTCAGAGGTGCGTGTTTGGGCTACGCTTGTCCGCACCATTCATTCACACCACCTTCACCACTACCTCATGCCACGCTCGCCGTCACGTCCTTCTTGAGCACTTTCCCACCCCCGTGTGTGTGGGCGCCGTGGCGCCGAGGATGCGAGGACTGCTCGTGGACTTGTTGGTGAGGCGGGTGAGGGAAAGAGGAAGAGAGCGAGGAAGCCCCCTTCCAATAGTTGTCGCGTGCACCTGCGCGCACGCGTGTTTTGGGTGTGCCTTCTATGTGTTTCATTGTTGTTGCGGTGAGGCTGGAGTTGGTCTTGCCCGTTGTCGTCCTGTCCTTTGCGTTGCCCCGCGTGTGCCCTTCCCGCGTGTCTTTTTCGCCTCACTAAACAAAGCGCACGAACGCAGCAACAGGGTCGATCGGGGGCACGCACACGCGCGCATCGAGGGATGGGGCGGCGCTGCGGCGATGGGGATCGTAACTAAGAGCGTAAGCAGAAGATGCGCGCAACTTTAAAAGCACGCATACACGCAAGAGAGGGAGGGAGGGAGGGAGTCTTATATATGTTTAACTGTTCGGCATAGTGGGGCGTCTGCGTTGTTGGCGTCCGCGTGTGCGTGCGCACCTTTTTCTGTTGTGTACCGGACTGTTGGCCGCTTTGAAGGTGCGTCTGGCAGCGCCAAGGAGCGCACGGGAGGGAGGGACTAGGAAAAAAAGAACGGCTGCCCGCCCTCCCGGTTGTGCGCGTTCTCCCTCTCTCCGCGCCTGTCCATGGGAGTGCACGCGTGTGCATGTGTCTTGGTGGTGGTGGTTGCTCCTCCTCTCCCCTCGTCGTGTGCGCTGGTGCGTTTCGTTGTTCCTCTCTCTTCAGTTTCTTTGTGATAACGGTGGGTGCTATGTGTGTGTGTGTGCGGATGCGGGTATGGGCGCACTGCCTGACAAGGGCGGTGGTCCGTGCATGTATACCCCCCTTCCCCATGCCCTCAAGCACCATAACCACACACGCACATGCACATGCACGCACGCGAAAAAAAATGCCCGAAACCAACGCAAAGACAAACAGCAACACAAGAGCATGTCAGCACGAGTCCATGCATGGTCGAGGTGTCCACAAGAGGTGCCTAGTGGCGTGTGAGCTGTTTTGGCGGCAATCATCGTCGGTGCACCACGTGAACAGAGGGATACCGTGATGACAGTTGGGGGCGAGAGGTGGACGAGGAGGAGAGAAGCAGGTACGAGCAGTAGCGCTGGGCGAAAGTCGAGGGGGTGGGGTCCGGGACTGCGCTACTCCTATTCTGCGTTTTGCGTTGTTCCGAATTGCTTCTCCCCATCGTCGCGCATCAACCCTCGTCTTCCCTTTTCCCCATTGTGTATGGTTCATCGCCCTATAAGGGGTGCACGCGCGTGTGTTATGTGTCGGCTGTATGCAAGGCGCGCAGCTAAGGCCTCCGCCTCGTCACGCTTGCGTCTTCGCTCTTCTCCACTTCTTCACCTTGCCCTCTTCTCTTCTTCCTCCCTTATCTCTCTCTGTCCGCGCGCTATCACGATGCCACACGCACACCGATATATCGATCTGAATTTGCCCGAACCTCTCTTCCCTCACCCCCCTCCTCTTGCCAGTCCTCTGACTTTCATCGTGGACGTGGGGAAGTACCCCTTCACCGAAAGGATTGTGCGCAGCCGCTGCATCTGTTGCCCCCCTCCCCGCTCCCCCCATTTGCCCATCCTCCCCCTCCTCCGCCTTCCGATTCGTTTCGTTGTTTCTTACCGAGACACGCCACACACACACACACACGCATACACGCATACACACGTACTTTACACTTTTCATATTTTCCCCCTCCCCCCTTAGTGCCGCTTGCTTCTCTTCGTTGCACCTGCCTCTCTCCCCCCTTCGCTGCACCTACTTCCTTGTACCGGCCCCAGCACACTCTAAGCGCAGACACACACGTGCACACATATACACTGGCTCATCGAAACGCCCCCACATTACTCCTTGCCTGTCTTCCGTGGAGGAGAGGTGGAGGTGCTTACAGCCCACTCTCACCTTTGTTGCACCCGCTGCTGTTGTCGCTGTGTCCGTGTGTCCCTGCACCAGTTGCATGGACTCCGCACGCTTTTAGTTGGCCCTGTGCCGGCTCTCTCCCGCTTTTCGCTGGCGTTTTCGGCGTTTTGTTTCCCCCCGATACTTGTCTCTCCTCCGGCACCACACCGGCCCTCACTGTGTATCGGTGTCTTCTGCTGCTCTGCCCCACACCCCACCCCGTGTCCACGCTCTAATATAGAAATCTTTTTCGTTGTTGTTGCTCTTCGTTTCGGTATTATAACGGATTCACTGAGACAAGTGCGAGGCGCATGGTAAGGGCGAAGCGCTCAACACACGTCCGTATACACAACTCAGCCAGGGGGTCGAGCAACAGCAACGCACGAGGACGCAACGAGCAGTCGTGTGTCTTCTCGAGGTGATTGTTAGTGGGGCGCGAGAGTGAGAGCGTGGCCGACAGCGAGTAAAGGACGCATCCGCCCACACACAAGCAGCGCGAGAAGGACGAGAAACCAACGAAACGAACGGGCAGGCATCCTCGCTTCTCCTTTCGCTCGACCTGTAGCGCGTGGTACTCATCCGTTAGAGCGAATGAGCCGCGTGTCTTTGCAGCGGCGACCACATTCGTCGGCGCCAGGCGAGGTGAACGGCGTCGGTGCACCTGTGCCTCCAAATGTGCGTCATGCGCCACCTCGCCGCAGGGCGTCGGCATGCTCGTTGTCAGCGGCGTACTTCCCGACGCAGGCGAGCCTGTTTCGCGACTCGTACGGCCTTCCTTTGACCTGTGCTGCAGTGTCAAGTGGGCACTCCTATCAGTCCCCGCACACCCGGCTGCATGCCTACGCGAACGGCGGAAGCCGAGGCGTCAGCCCGCGCTACCACGACGTAACGTGTAGCCCCGGTGCCCGGCGGCCGCCACCACCTCCACGGCGGGCAGTCACGGCAGGAGCATCCGCAGGACGATCTCGCGCCGCGAATGGAAGCGGTGCCGCGGACGCGGTTGTGTTTCAGTACTACTCGCAGCAGCGCCGAAAGCGAGGGCAGCTGCGGTCTCAGTCTTCTCTCCACGACTTTGAGGTCGTTGCCACACCAGTGGGCCGGCAGTCATCCACGTCGAGCGGCGGTGGCTATTCCGCACCTGCAACACCGGCTGGTGGGAACGCAGAGGCCTCATCTCTCCCGCTGCCCTCTCGCTGTACCAGCCGCCCCCCTGCGCACGATCGTGACGCGGGCATCCACGCGCGCTTGAATCGCCCACCCTCAGCGTCACCATTGTCTATGGAGCAAGAGAGCGTTATCCACGACACGTCGACCTCGCTGATTCCTCTCATGCCGCCGATGGACGAGGGCAGCTGGCCTGTGCAGCTTTCTCCTTCTCAGCACCAGCAGTGCGAAGCGATGGTGCGGCTGCTGGCACAGCTCCCAGCGGCGCAGGCGCACCGCGTCCTTCTCGCTGCGATCCGCCAGTACGAGGCACAGCGCTTGCTCCAGTACTACGGTGGCGTGCATGCATTGCCTGGGACTGATAGCTCCCCGCGGGTGATGCCACGAACCCCGTCAATATCATCGCTGGCATCGTCCCCCGTCAAGGTGCCGTCAGCAAGGCGGCACGACGACGGCCGGTCCGCTCTCTTTGAGGCACTGCGAGCACGCCTCGATGACATGCAACGCGCCGATCTGGCTGCACAGGCCCTCGCGCCTTTCGCCGCGGCATCCAGTCACTGGCAGCGGTGGGGCGGCAGCCGAGCGGACAGACCGGCAAGTGGGCAGTCGCATGTCAGCCGCTTCATCAGGGCCAGCCCGCCCACCATTTCCCCTCCCACAGCGGCGCGACGCCCGTACCCGGTGCGCCGACAAACGCCGCAAGACAGTGCAGTAAGGCAGCGCCCCGACTCCGTCGACGCCCGCGCACCGCGGCAGCTCCGCAGTCGTGTTCTGGCGAGTCGCGTTGCCAAACCGCGCACCCGAAACCCCGAGCAGGGATGCCGTAGGGGCAAGAATGGTGCTGCGCTTCGTGACGCGTCGGCTTCATCGCAGAGCCACTCTACGCCGCTGCAGCAACAGCAGCACGACTTCATGAAGACGATCAAGCCCCCGCATCGCCATGGGTTGGCTGGAGCAGTGTTGGTGGAACCCGGCGCTCCTGCTGAGGCAGCACCTGTGGCCCATGACCGTGATTCTGGTGGTCGTGTTGGTATGCCACCAGGTGCACAGGTAACAGCAGTCTCAGGGTGCTTCAAAGAGGCGAGAGAGCAGGGCCTGTACAAGCCCGCATCGACGGCGAAGCGCAACGACGGCTCGCTGCCACCGCCCTTGCTCGCTTTCACCGTTGCTGACGAGGACATGCCTGACGCCAGTGTCGGTTGGCCCCTCGCCGAAGGCACCGCTCTCTCTCCTGGGGCCGCTGCGGCAAGGCGGGCATACTTGGAGCAACAGCAGAAGGAACAGGAGCAGCGACAGCGATCTTCGTCTCTCTCAAGGCCTAGCGGGGGTGCGGATGACGGGGAGCAGTCGGAGCCGCTGCTGGAACGTGTGCGGCGCTCGCATGTCACACATAACGATAGCGACGCAGCGTGCCGCTATCCGGGAAGCAGTCCAGAGGATTGCTTTGGGTCCAACTCTGGCAAACGCGGCGCGGCCTCGCCAGGCAGCGTCTCCCTCGAAGACTCGGTGCAGCGGAGCGAGGGGCTGAGAGGCTCCTCGGTGCCGAGTGTGATCTCAGCACCTCTGACGGGGGCTTTAGCGACCCCGCCGCCGCCGAAACAGATGCCTGGCGTGCGTGTGCCCACGCGAGCGGTGACGGTGGACTCAGCAGGCGAGTCCGCAGTCTTCATCACAGATTTCACTGGCGCATCGACATCGGCGCTGTGTGATCCCAAGGCGCGGCCCCACGATGGCAAGGGGAGCGACGACGCTGGCACACCGGGTGCGCCACCATCCAACGGCGGCGCATTTTGGGGGGAAGGCTACGCGACTGCGGAGGTGGGTGGCTCCTCGGAGTTGGACGGACAGAATCGATATCACGAGGGTGGCAGCGGTGCTGACCACTCCACGCCGCCACTCCAAGGCAAACGTGCGGAGGGACTCGATGGCCAGTACCTGTTCTCCTCTGCGGCCCAGTTTGAAGATAGCATCATCACTGCTTCCTCGATCAGTTCAGAGCCTTTCTTGCCAGAACAAGCTGCCGACAACAACTGCGACGGGGTGACAGCACTGACGGTTCACTCTGCCAGTAGGTCGGCAGCCGCAAGATCACGGGCAGCCAACAAGTCGTCTGACGAGCTCTTGCTTCCCTGGGAAATCTAGCCTCGCCCGCCTCCAGCACATCGCTGTCACTAGCGTCGGCGCTGCTTGTAGTACACTTCTCACCATGGCAATCGTATCGCCGCTGCCTCTCGCTTTTCTGTCTGTCGCACAAGTAATCATCAGACCGGTGGCGCAGCAGTCTCAGCCCCCCCCTCCCCCACCCCCGGCACTTACCACTAATGCCTTCCTATCTGTGCTCGTAGGTGCAACTCGCAGCAAGCGGTTCGGCGCATCCGCGGGGATCGTTCTCTTGCTTCTAGCCGTTCTTGCCTTTTCTTTGAGCACTAACCGAATCAAAGCCAGCAAGGCGCCGTGGCTGTCACCACACCTTTTCTCCTCCTATCATCGCCGTTCACACCACCACCGAGCGCGCTGTACGATGCTGCAGAGCGGGATGCAGTACCTGGACTGCCACCTCGGCCGGGTGGTCATGAACCACCACCCCAGTCATTCGTTCCGGTCTCCCTATCCCTTCAGACCCACTTACATGCACCGAAAACGCCAATATGCGTCGACGGCACCCCTGCAAAGTGGACGGGAGCTAGCCCATCAGCTCCTCGCAAGGGTAGGGAGCGCCGAAAGACATTACGCACGCCCTCATCGAATCCATCCCCGAGGAGGGTGGTGGTGATCAGAGTGGCAGTGCCGGCAGAGGGATGGGCTTGATAGCCTTGTCTCGACCCTCACTCAGCGTGCTGTGAGCACGCGTTGGAGAGCTCCAAAAGCTAAACGCCTTGTACCGCTGCGGCGCCTGTGATGCTGCTGCAGCGCGGCTTCTCCATACTGCACCCTAATTTTCTCTTCTCCGCGCCCTGGCGTGGCCCTCGACCTCTCTGGTCCCCTGCGTTCCGCCGTGGCTGCTGTCTTGCGGGTGCGCCGCAGTTGACACCTGATATTGGCCATACACGTTTGTGTTTCTACACGCGACGATGCAACAACTCGCATCACCACCAGCTCTACTTCTACTGCGGCTGCTGCTGCCACGCGCAGGGAGCACGGTGCTGGATAAGATGCTGCCGATCCATTGCCACCTCATCTCGTGCTTATGCTTGTGACTATGCTGCTGTTTATTGGCGGCGCGCAGGCACAGAGCAAGGTGACTGCTGAACAGGCAGAGCTGAGCTTCCTGTGCTGGTTCGCGGACAAGCGCAGGGGCGTAATGCGACCGCTTTGGACTGCGTCTAACTACTGCACGCGGGATTGAGTGACATGCGACGCGAGCAGTGACGCGCTTGCGAGCTCGAGTGGCCGCGGGCTCGTGGGCGAGATGCTGAAAGTGGATGACGACGATGATGGTGCGCTGTTGCGCGCTGTGTCGATCATCCTGCCAAACAATATCCGTATCCACGGCAGCTTCGCGGGTAGCTTGGCTGCGCTCAAGCGCCTGAAATCGCTGGAGGTGAGCAGGAAATCTGTGCACTGGGACGTGCTTAGCTCGTGGAATGGGATGACGAGCCGGGAGGGCGGGGGCAATGGGCCTGAGCGGCACTTGCTTCTGTGGGTGCATGCCGTCGTCGTGGGTGGGCGCCACCGTGTCTGTGTCTTTTGCCTCCTCGAATTCATTCTCCTTGCGTGTCTGTATCGGCTCTTGGCCTCTTCTTCACGCCTTTACCGCAGACGTGCGGTCTTTCTTTGCTCGTCTTTCTTCCTCCTGCCGCCTCTGCTGACGTGTTGCAATGCCCGAGTGTCCTCGTACGCCCCCCCTCTCCCTACTCTCTCTGCGTGTGTGTGTGTGGCGGCAGCCAGGCAGCCCCTCCCTCCTCCCCAGCCCTGCCAATTGCCGGACCCCACTTCTCGTCGCGGCAGGGCCACGCGCATGAGGCTTGGGGAGGCCAGTGCGGTGCATCGCTACTGATGCCGGCGGTGAGGCCCTGGGTGGTGCTGCCTCGGAGCGCCCCGCGACCGTGCACACGCCTGTGCCGTCCATATGACCGGGCAGCGTGACTTGAAGGCACGCCACACCCGACGCTCACACGGCCCACCGGTGTGGTGGCGCCTGTGCCGCTCCTGGAGACGCACCAGGTGGCGGCCGACATAATGCGGCTGACTGCGAGGCGACCTGGGAAGCGCAGGGTGGGTGGAGTATGAGGCAGGGGCCGCGCCGATATGACCGTGCCTGCGTTGTTATAGCGCATGTGCACACGGCCGCCTCGCACCACGCGGATGTGTGTGTGTGTGTGTGACTGGCGGGGCAGAGTGCGGCGCTCAGCTCATGTTGTATGGCGGAGAAACGGTGACGCGGCGAAGAACAAGCAATTGTTTCCGCGTCCTCCCCGTCGCCGGTTGTGACTGTGGCTCCGTGTGGGCTATCGGCCCAAAGAAGGGGCAGGGCTAAGCGGAGGTGGCTGGACGAGGCGCGACGGCTGTGCATGTGTAGTGGTATAGGGGGACGCTTTTAGTTTTACCTCTTCTGTGTTCCCCCTCCCTCTCTTACCTCCGTATATATGTGCGTGCGCGGATGACCGACGGCGATGGTGGCGGCGGCCTTTCCAGGTTGGGGTGTACTGGTGCATCTGCACGTCGCCGGTCGTGATCACACGTGCAGCCGTATCGTCTAGATCTGCCTCCTCTCCGAGGCACTCACGTGCACGCACTCGGAAACCACTCTCAGAGGCCTTTCAGGTGCGCTTCTCTCTCTCTGCGCGAGCGCGCCTTTCCGCAGGGACGCGAGCCCCGCGAGTACACGCGCATCCACACAGACGTGCAGAATCTCCTTGCAGCATCGCCATCCTTTGCTGCCTCTCTTCGTTCATCCGGGGGGGGGGCGCATGCACGCGTGAGAGATGGGAGCGAAGGGCAAGAGGACCAGAGAGGGGTGGTGGTGGGAGCAGACGCATGCCTCGATATGCGTGATAGCTACTTGCTGGTTCGCTCCTGTTTACGTTCCCTATACTCCCCCCCCTCCCTCCCCTCTCTCACTTCGGCTCTATCGCTGCGCGCGTTCGTGTGTGTGTGTGTGCCACGTGGCGATGGAGGAGGCGAAACGGTATTGGTGCTCTTGTTGCTTCATTCTTCGGTCAATCCTTCTGCTCTTCCCCGCCCCTTCGCGCCTCTGTGGTGGTGCGGAAGGCGAGGGGGTTATCGACTGCCCTTCTTACGTGGCTCAGTTGCGCCTCTTGTGTTCTCCACCCCTTTCTTTGGGTGCTGTCCTCAGCCCTCTCCCTCCCTCCCACACCTTCTCCCGCTCCGAATCGTCAATCTTCGCACGCCGCGCGCTCACTGGTTGTTTCCTGCTTTCGACCGTTGCTGGGCCTGTGTGACGTGCGGCGGCCACACGGGGGAGGGGAAAGGACGTGTGAGCGGGGGAGTGGAGCGAGGAGGGGGCGAGGCGCTATCTCGATGCTCTGGTCGGCTGACGCGTACGCCAAGGACGGGTGAGAGAGGGATCCATCCCCAGAAAAGACTCGAACGTGTTTGCGTGTCCCCGATGACGTCCATTGTCCATGAAGGAGGGCAGGGCAGGAGCCGGAGTGAAGAAATCGAAGAAGAAACATGCGCAGGGTGTGTGGGCGTGCTGTTGTCGAACGCCTCCTGACTCCCCCTTCTGCCTCTCCCCCAGGAGGCGCCCCATATCCGTCTCTCTTCCCCACCACCAAGACGACTTTCTTGCTTGCTACACGTGGTGGCTTTCTTGCGTTTCACCTGCCGCTTTTCTCCGCCTACTCTCTCTCCCCTCCCCTCTTGCTCTCCCGCTGACTTTCTTCCGTCCTCCCTCGACTTACGCCTGTGCGTCGAACCTCTTCCCCTGACTCACTCGCAAGCATGACGACACACGCGCACACACGCACGTAAAAAGCACCGCAGCCACGGAGATACACATATATATATAAACAGGTCGTCACAGGCACACACACACACACACGCACACGCACGCAGTGGCGTAGAGACGACCGATACACGCGGACGCATACAAAGCTGAGGGTCAAGGTCCAAGTTGGGGACCACAATGGACTGGGATCGACCTAATGGAAAGCGGCGGCGCACGGATGAGGAGGAAGCGTGTGAAGCTTTGGGTGGGCTGCTGCGGCAGACGGCCTCGCGTGCGATGGAGCGGGTGCGCTTGCAGCGACAGCAGCGCGGCTGGGAAAGCCAACTGACCGCCCTCTCCTCCTCTGCCGCAGCCGCGGTGGCGCGTAGTGTGAAGCCGATGGACGTGCTTGTCATTCGGTTCTGCATGCACTATTTGGACTGTAGCAAGGTGGCGGCGGCGAATCATTTCGTGCGGCTTGCGCAGGAGGTCGTGACGTCCAGCATCGAGCGGGTACTGGTGCCGCAGCTGTTCAGCCGCGATGGCAGCTCTCTTCCGGCGCTGTGCGAGAGTCTCGTCGCAGAGCACACTGCCGAGGATATTCAGGTGGCGGTGAAGGAAGTGGCAGAGTTTGTCGAGGCACGTGGTGCCCTTGGTGCCTGGATCGCCGATGCGACGGCCACTCGCGGCGATCGTGATGATGACGATTATGACGACGCCGACGACTACGGCGGTGGTTACTACGGCCGCTCGCGCTCGCGTGACCGCGATGATGGATACTCTCGCTTCACCAACGAGGAGGGCGAGGACCGTGGGGAAGACGATGACGGCAGACCGGCAAGCCCACACCAGGACGTCGAGGACTTTGCTCTGGCCACCGCGTTGTATCAAGCTTGCGAGTTCTGGGTTCGTGTACAGGCCTTTCTGAACTCCTTGTCGCTGCATAGCGCTCGCCTGCACGTCTTTGCAATGCCGCCACGGTACGAGCGGGAACTTCTTCTTCTTCTGTACGCTGCGACCCGTGGCGGCGACGGGGGTGGCGAGGCGTCACGGGAAGGTGAAAGCAACGGCGCCAGGATCACCGCCGCGGAGGGCGCATCGCTATCCTCGTCGGCCAACGCAGCGGCAGTGAAGGTCGAAAAGAGGGAGACCATCAAGGAAGAGCCGATGTGGGACAGCGACGAGGAGGTGGCGGCACAGGTGGTCAGGGAGGGCGGTACGGACGACGAGGGCGCTGAGCAGACGGAGGCACCGGCAGGCCCGCGTCAGCCGCAGCAGCTGTACAAGGCTTCTGCCCTGCTTGCCGACGTGTTGGCGCTCTCTCGCTGCCCCGAAGCTCCCACGGCGCCGTCTTCGTCACCTGCCGGCACTACTTCAGATTCTGCTTTGATAGCGTCGCCGTTGTCAGTGGCTGCGCCGCGGATCAGCGCCGAGGCTATGCAGCGCCTCCGAGGGCTCAACGCGAACTTTTACAAGATGGTGTACGCGCGGCTTGGTGTGATGGTGGCGCGTGATCGCCTCCACCGCTTTGACCGGGATTCCGCCATCACTCCACCCGAGTTCACCGTGCAGCAGCGAAACCTTCACGAGCAGCTGATCCAGCAGGAGCAGCAGCAGCAATACAAGGCAGACTTGATGTCCGCAGCCCTGGGTATTCCTGGGCAGCCAGAGGCCGGGCTGCCGGCTGCCTACGTGCCGGACGATGCCTACTACGAGAAGCTCTTGCATCAGCAGCACGACACGATCGACGAGGACGAAGAGGTGTACAAGGGCGAGGTGATGGACTACTACCTTTCTCACCCCAACCGCCCCGTCGCCGCGACGGGGTCGTCGTCGAATTACTCGCGCTCCCGCTCGCACCACGGCGGCTCCTCTGCACGCGGCGGCGAGGCGGAGCCGCTGATGAAGCCGCATCGGTTCTGCAAAGTCAAGACGGGATTCACATGGACGCAGTACAACCGCACCCACTACGACAGTCGCACCAACCCGCCACCGCGGACGGAGATGTGGTACGAGTTCACTTTATTTTACCCAGCTCTCGCGAACACGAAACGCGACATGCGGCACATATTCCGCATCGAGGACACACCCGAGGGGCCCAACGACCAGTACTGCCTCCTCGTCTTCAGTGTGGGTCCGCCGTACGCCGATGTGGCGTACCGCATCCGAAAGAAGCAGTGGGACACCCGCCGCGGCGGGGTGCGCATTAGCTTCGATCAGTACGGCAGGTACAAACTCTTCTTTCGCTTCACCAACAGCAATTACCGACGCTGACAGCCCTCAAGCGGCCACACTAAACTGAAAGAGCGAGACGAAAGAACGATGCACGCAACTGACATGCGCTTCTCTGTGTGTGTCTGTCGCTGCGTGTGCATGCATGCGTGTGCGTGTGCGTGCACGTGCATCATCAGCGCCGAGCGCCGTGTTTCGATGATAGGCATTCCTACTTTTCCAACGTTGCGCCTTGGGCACGGGCGAGAGGGGAGAAAGTATGCTGGTGGATGGCTGGGTGGGCTTCGGCGGGCGCGTAGCGGTGCTGGCAGTGGTGGCTGATGACCGAGGCACAACCGTTATATGCTGTTACCCAGCCATGCGTGCGTTAGATGCCACACGCGACAAGATGCACACAAAGTTTCTCTACCATCGCCTTATGTGCGTGTGTGTTGTCCTCCTTTCCTTTTGTGACCCATCTAGTCGGTGATCTGTCTGACTCCGCCCTCCCCCTCTCCCTCCCCGCATCCTTTTTCTTCTGTTGTTGGTGCCGTGCACGTTGAGCGCATGCACACACCCACAGGGGATCTAGTGTTTTTCGTTGCGCGACCGCTCTGCTTCCTCCCCCTCCCCGCTCCTTCCACACACACACACGATCCACCCTTCTATCTAGTTTATCTGTAGTAGTAGTAGTGTAGCAGCTAGCAGCTTCTCCATCACTGCCGGTGATTCGTGTAGCCGAGTCCCCTTCCTCTGCCTTCCGCATTTTCCTCTGCTTCTATGGGCCGAGCGCGGCTCACACATCCACACACACACACACACACACACACGTATATACACATATATATGCATACGCGACGGCGCTTCGCTAACAATGCTCCGCTTCACTGTACCTGCCTTGATCGTCTTCCAGAACGCGTATGCGCCGCGCGTGCTGAACAAGATGACGCCTGACCGCATGGAGCTGACGATGCTGATCCTGAAGGAGCGCAAGAAGAAGGTGCGCTACCTTGGCAGCAACTTCCAGGGCTTCAGTGATCGCGTGCACTTGTTTAACGCACAGGGCGGCGTGCGTCGTGGTACTCGCTACATCATCGAAACCCACCACAATCGTGTTCAGTTTAGACACCGATCGCGCAACAACGACATGGTCGACGTTCGCGCCGTGAAAATGGCAGGCTCACAGTACGACTCCATGGGTAACTACACCCGCATGACGTGGGACAACTCCCTGTGCACGACAAACCTGGTGAACGACCCTAACTTCAAGCGCCACTTCAAAAACATGCCCAAGGAAGAGACAATCGGGATGCTGGAGGAGTGGGGCGTACGCTACATCTTGCTGGACGAGATTCGAAAGCCGTCCTTGATGGACTGCAAGTACCACAAGCATCACCTGTACGCCGACAAGTTCTGGTGGTCGCCATCCCCAGAGACCAATCACATGCGCGGTGATGCCGAGTTTAAGTGGAAGGGCAATGAGCTGATAGCATACGGCGACTACAACGCGCACGTGCAGCATCCTGCCAATTTCGTTAGTAGCAGCAGTGGCAGCAGCGGTAGTGGCGCGACCGCCTCAAAACCGGCGGCAGCAGCAGGCTCGAATAGGGGCACGTCGGCAAGACCGTGGTTTAGGCGCACTGTTGTGGTGAGGAAGCCGCAGGCAAGCGGCGCCAAGGCCCCCATTCACTGCAAGTAAGATCGCGGCTGCAGGGACGTCCAAGTAGGAGCGCGTGTCTGTCTTTCGACTCCACCGCTCAAAAAGAGGCCACAGCTCGAGAGAGACTGTACATGTTGCTCGCTTTTCCGTGCTCGACGGCTCTGTGCTGCAGCGCACCGCGCTTTTCTTTCGTCCCCCTTCCCCCTCCTGCTCCCCTTCTACTGTGTCTTAGGCTTTCTTTTCTCTGTTACTCGCCGATATGTGCATGCGTACATATTACCTCATGGAGGATGCGTGAGCGGCGCGTGTGTGCGTGTATGTAAAGATGACATGAGCGGGCTCGAGGAAAGGATGTCAGGAGCGTACGTACGTGGGAGAGGTGAGGATGGTGCGGCCAGTCCCGGAATGACCGTGCCATAGTCTGCGAGGAGGAGGCCTAAAGGAGTCGACTGAGGCAAGCAGAGAGGAGTGAGAGAGCGCGGGAGCGAAAGGCAGTAGACTGATGTACGGCGAGTGTGGCGGGTGGTGGTGGTGGTGGCCGTATCGATGGGGAGGAGAGGAGAGGAGAGGAGGGGGACGACTCGATTCGGGCGGCCTCACATGAGCAGTCCTCCCTCTCCCCCCTTTCACATCTCTTTCGCCTGTGCCGCGTTCGTTTCATCGTACACCTCCTCGCCCCTCCCCCTCATCCGCCTTCCCTGTCTTGCGCTACGTCACCCACGCTCTGGTGCTTCGACTTGGACACTGCGCGCCCCCCTCCCCCGGATTTACTTTATACACGCTCAGGTCACTGTGGCAGCGGTGCACAACTACCCCGACCTCCCTCCCCCTCCCCTCGTTGTGGTTCCTCGCGTGCAGCGCGTTTCT
Organism: Leishmania mexicana MHOM/GT/2001/U1103; assembly: GCF_000234665.1. NCBI lineage: Eukaryota > Euglenozoa > Kinetoplastea > Trypanosomatida > Trypanosomatidae > Leishmania > Leishmania mexicana. The sequence continues at coordinate 901,491 of NC_018332.1, forward strand.
GCAGCGCCTCCGCCCTATCGATCCCCACCCTTTATCCATCTGCGTCTCTCTCTCTCTTCCTGCCGTGCCGTCCTGGCGGTATACGTGCCTGGCGCAGCAGTGATCGTCAACCCTCTTCGTTGTTGAAAACAGGTGCAGAGAAAAAAACGGACGTTGGCGTGAGGAGGCAACGAGGTCGAGGAAAGGGTGACGTCCGCGTCTTCCCGCCCCCCTCCTCCCCCTCAACACGCATTCATCCCGGACTCCACACCGACAAGGCGGGAGGAGCAGCAAAGGCGTGGGTGCTTGCGAGAAGGGCCGCACCGTGGCTGAGCGACTGGACGGCTGCGCTCTTACCGTGCTCACCCTTCCTCGAAACACAGGCACGCGCTTCCCCTTTCCACATCTCCCAACACCGGCACTTCTCCCCACCTACCCCGTGCTGTTTCCGTCTTCTTGGCTGTGCGGGCGGAAGGCAGCTGAGTGGTTGCCGGCCTTTTATTTTCCCTCATCTTCATTCAGCAAGCACATCCGCCCGGCATCATGGCGTTCCGCGGCAGCAGCGCGCGGCTCGCGGCCACGCCAGGCGTCGGCATCGCGCCAGAGACGACACCGGTCAAGTACGTACCGGAAATGCTGAACATTCAAAACGCCAAGTGGTGGAACGGCCGCGGCAAGCCCGTCTACCGCTCAACCTACAACGAAAAATCGTGGCTGCAAAAGGCACGGTGGGGGGCCTTCACCAAAGGGAGCCGCCCTGTCCTGCGCCAGCGTTACTCCGCTGCGGCGCTGAAAGAGGCGCTCGAGATGGTGCCGGAGGGGTTTGAGACATGCGATGTGCCGCGTCCGCCGCAGCGCATACGGGCGCAGTCGGAGGGGATTGTGGGGCGGTGGTACACGAACTACTGGACTCTGCACTCTGTCCGCTATCAGTGCCAACTCGCGGGGGTCGAATGGCAGTTTGGCGAGCGGCAGCGGCCGCGCACTAACTACGACGAGCCACACATGTACACCGACTTTGAGGAGACGAAGGCCATCCGCGACTACCGCAGCCGCTGGATCAACGTCAACCGCTCCCTTGTGGGGATGTCGAGGAGAATGAAGGAGTCGGAGGAGGAGGCGCGCTATCTGCATTTCAAGAAGGTGCAGGACACCTTCTGGTCGAATCGGAAGGTCCTCGTGAACCGCGTCAAGTCGATGCACAACCAGGGAACACTGCAGTCGGCCAAGGACTTACCCATCAAGACCATCAACATCAAGGCGTTTCTGGCAGAGTAGTCCCGAGGGCTTGCGCGTGCACCTTTCATGTTGCTCCTCTGCTCTTATCCCCCTCGCCTCCCTGGGCAAACCGTTGCGACTTGCTTCACCCCACTCCTCTTTCGCTCGTTATCTTCTCGGGCCTCTCAGCAGCGAGGAGCACCGCTATGCGAGCTCAGGAGGCCGGTGTGTTGTTTGTGGTGGTGACGCGGAAAAAGGGCGTGGGGCTGAAGAAAACAGGGGACACTGCTGCTTCATGGCAACACATGCGCTGCTGCAAGGCAGAGGTGAGGGGAGGATGTGCACCGTGGCGGGGGGGGAGGCCATTGAACACAGGCGTACCGCAGCAGCCGCATTCCCGTTTTGCCCTCCCTTCTTTCGTTTTCTTTCCTTGGATTGCAGCGGTTATGGCTGTGACGGCACGTGGCCAACCGATTTCGGTGGTAGTTGGGCGTTGTGATACGTAACACACAAGCACAAAGCGTTATGAAGACACAAGCACGATGGCACGGTGTGTGTGTGTGTGTGTGTGGGCGTGGTAAGAATCCACCGTGGGCGCAGGGGTGACGTCGCACGAAGCGGGCGAGCCGATCGCTCGGACTCGCTGCCAGGGAGTGGGGGGGGGAGAAAATGAAAAAGCGCAGAAAAGGGAGGACGCAAGCACGGGCTGCATGTATTGTGCTCTGGTTTCACGAATCGTTCCAGCCCCACAAGAGCGCATGAAACGGACAACCGTCCCCCCTCCTCCTCCTTGCTGTGTACAGCGTGTGACGTGGGGGGTGGGGGAGGGAGCATGACACACTCTCTGTTGCTGCTTGGGTAACGTGCAAGTGGGTCTTCTCTCTCTTTTGGTTAGGCCATGATCCCTGCTCCTCTGCCCTCGCCGAACGACTGCAGCAACCCTCGCTGGATGTGAACTGTGCACGTCATCTCGCACCGACCACCACCACCGGACTTCTCCCCTGCCGCCTTCTCCACCCCGTCCATCAGAGAATAGGAAGAAACAAAAAAAACACGTTGTGAACGACGTCGCACGAGTCACCACCGCTACCGACATCATGCCGAGCGCCGGTCGCGGTCTCCCTTCTCTCCGCGCCTCTCCGCTTTCCTACCCTCGCCGCCCTCCCTCCTTTGTTTAAAAATCGCTCATACCATGTTTACGGCGACAAGCACGCCGCTACTCAGTCGTGCTCGACATCAGCTCACCCCCACTCCCACCCCCACCCACAGCCACAGACACACAGACACAGACATACGTACATAAAACGACCCCCCTCCCCCTCCTCCAAAACGCAATCATCTCCCCCACGATAGCCAGTTCTTCGACGACTCTCATCCTCAACGTCGTTTACCTTTCCCTTCCTCCCCCTTCCCCGTTTTCTTTTGCTTCATTCGCGCACCACCGCCTCCACCGCTGGCGCTGCATCCGTGCGTCCGTGTGTCTTGAAGAGCAGAAAAAGAACGCCGCATCTCTCCCTCTCTCTCCTCATCTAAGACGCCACCGTCGTTACCGAAGGCGCCACCACCACCACCGAATCTCCCACCGCGATACTTTTGACCCAACTCGCGAGTCCGCACGGACTCATGTGTGTCTGAACGGCACACTATACACCCACGTCTGCCCACACAACCAGGCACACATAGATAGGGGTATAAAAAGGTATGGGGTGTCGCTCGTGCGCGCGTGTGCCTGGTGCTTGTCTTGACTCCAAACTCGTCTTTTGCGTCTTTAGTCACTCCTTTTTACTCCCCGTGTAGCGCCGTGTGTGCGTGTGTGTGCGGGTGCGGGTGCGTTGATGCGAGGACCCTTCTCGGCATATTTTCTTGCGGCTTTTCTTTCTGTGTGCTTCTCTCCCTTTCATATCTGCACCCGTCGATGCTGTGTGCGTGCAGCTCTCGCTCTTTCTTGCTAATTTATTTCACCTCCACTGCGCTTAATCTGGTCACCGCTCTCCCTCCCCTCTCCTTCCTCCCTCCCCTTCCTCGCTCTCTTCATCCGCCATCCTAGCATTTCTTGGCGTTGTGTCGTCTCTGCCTTGTCTCCCTTTCTCTCTGCCGTTGACTGGGTGTCTTGTGTACACTCCAGTACACCACACAGGGGCTGCGGTGCGGTGACCAAACTCATCGCTATCCCGTTTCTCATAATACATCTATCTATATAGCCATCTACCCCCCCCCCCGTGTTTTTCGTGTTCGGTGTGTCTCCTCCTCCTCTTCCTCCCGATATTACACTAGTGCCCGACAGCGCGTGAGGCTGAGAGCTTTAAGCGCACCGCTTCGCTCCCTTGTTCTCTCCTTCTCGTTCCTCCGTCCAACCTGTACGCCATCCTCTCACCAGCCTTCCGTGCTTCACGATCTGTGTCTTCCTGCCTGCCTCCGGGTTTCTGGCGAGCTGGACTTTCCCTTCAAAAAGGTTGCGCAACTGGCGATAACATGATCCGCGGTGCTTCGATGATTCTGCGGGCGGCCCCCGCCTCCACGCACTGTCACCGGAGTCTCTCTCTGCCTGGCAACGCGTCTCTCAGAGACCATGACCCTGAGGTGCACCAGCTTATTCACAGAGAGATGCACCGGCAGATAGAAGGGCTAGAGATGATTGCGTCGGAGAACTTTACCTCCCGCGCGGTGCTTGACTGCCTCGGGTCCGTCCTCACGAACAAGTACGCAGAGGGTCTGCCTGGGAACCGCTACTACGGGGGCACGGAGGTCGTCGACGAGATCGAGAACCTGTGCATGCGGCGCGCGCTCGCAGCCTTCTGCTTGGATGCGTCCTTATGGGGTGTCAGCGTGCAGCCGTACAGCGGCTCACCTGCCAACCTGGCCGTCTACACCGCCCTGCTGCGCCCGCATGACCGCATGATGGGCCTCGCACTGCAGGCGGGCGGCCACCTCACACACGGCTTCTACACCGCAACGAAGCGCCTCTCGGCCTCCTCGATCTTCTTCGAGAGTCTCCCGTACTCCATCACGCCGGAGGGCCTCATCGACTACGATCAGCTAGCGTACCTGGCGAATATCTACCAGCCACGGCTCATCATTGCCGGCGGCTCCGCCTACCCGCGCGACTGGGACTACAAGCGCTACCGCCAAATCTGCGACAGCGTTGGTGCCTACTTCATGGTGGACATGTCCCACTTTTCTGGCCTGGTTGCCGCCCGGGAGCACAACGACCCGTTCGAGTATGCCGATGTGGTGACCACCACCACCCACAAGACGCTGCGAGGGCCTCGGTCTGGCATGATCTTCTTCAAGAAGTCGATAAAGCAGGGCAAGGAGAGCGTGTCCATGGAGGAGTCCATCAACAACGCGGTCTTCCCCGCGCTGCAGGGCGGGCCACACCTCCACCAGATCGCCGGCATCGCCACACAGCTGAAGGAGGTGGCGTCACCAGAGTGGCGCACCTACATAAAGCAGGTGAAGGCGAACGCTAAGGCCCTGGCCGCCACCCTCACGGAGGGTGGGGAGACACTCGTCAGCGGCGGCACCGACAACCACCTTCTTCTGTGGAACCTCCGCCCGCACGGGATCACAGGCTCCAAGTTGGAGAAGCTGCTCGGGATGGTCAACATCACGGCGAACAAGAACACCATCTTTGGCGACAGAAGCGCTCAGGCACCTTACGGCATACGTCTTGGCACGCCAGCCCTCACCACCCGCGGCCTCCGGGAGGAGGACTTCAGGCGGGTCGGCCAGCTCCTCATTCGCTCGGTACAGCTCTCCAAGGAGGTGCAGAAGTCCGCCGGCTCTACGAAGCTCGTCGACTTCGTGAAGGCCGCTGAGACCTCGAAGGCGTTGCAGGAGATGGCTGAGGAGGTGAAGGCGTATGCGCGTCAGTTCCCGTACCCCGGCCTGGAGAGCGCCTATCCCATTCAGTAGTGCGCCTCGAGAACTAAGGCGGTGATCGAGCTGCGAGGGGGAAGGACGATGTACGGAGAGCGACTCCAGTACGAAGGCTCGGGTGCAGATGTGGGCGTGAGAAAGAGGTGCTGCATTCGTGTGCTGTGCGACAGGGGATTTGTGTGACTGTGCGTCTCTTCTGTGTGTGGCGGCAAGCGTAGATAGTGGGGCCAAGGCTCGCTCTCGAGCCGAGCTACGGTGTAAAGTTCAGCTACAGGGAGTCGAATGCACAACGGCCGACAGAGGTGGCACTGCAAGGAAAGGGAGGAGGGGGAGGAGGTGTGTGTGTGTGTGTGCGGGCGTGTGTGGATGGCGTTTTTTGGGCGAGAGAGTCGCGCTCTCCTCCCCACCCCCCTTTTCCCACCAATACGCCTTTCTATGACGTCCCGCACTGCTTCTTCCGAATACCTCTCCCATTTCGAGGCTTCCGTGTGCGTCCGTTGTGCGTGTACGAGACCGCACCTTGGTGCTGCGGGGGGTTGAGGGGGTTGGGAAGTAAAGCACGAGTGAGCCTGCAGAGGCACCGGCGTTCGCCCCCCTTCCACCCGTCCTGTCTGCCTCTCCCTCTCTCATGTGCTTGACGGAAGCACGGCAGCGCCAGCGCTGCCTTGTTCTTTGCGCCCCGCTGTCTGGTGCTGTCGCCCCCCCCCCCCCCCACACACACACACACACACGTACAACCATGGTCATGGTCACGGACATGGTCAGGCGTTTGGTCCTCTCGTGCAGTGGGCGTGCGTATGTGGAATCGTCTGCGCGTGTGGTCTACAGTCGCGTGTGCCGCTGCATCCTGCCTCGCGTGCGTGTGGACAAAGGTGTGGGCAACGGAGGGAGGCAGGGGTTTGTCGGTGGAAGAGCGGCTGCGGCTCTCATGAGAGCCGGGCCCCTCTCGACGCCCACAAACGCTCGCGGACTCTGCGCCGTCCTTTTTCTCTTGACTTTCGTTTTTCCTTTCTTCGAACACTGGCGCATGACGGGTGTACGCGCGCGCTCACGTGTGCCGGGAGCATGTGTGTTTCTTGCCGGACTACTCGCACTACATCGAGGCGGTCGTGCCGGTTGAACACCGTGTCATGAGCGCTTCTGCACGTTGTCAACCGCCTTCTCTTCATTCGTGTGCGTAAAAGAAGGGTGAATGCGTAAACAAACGACCATCGTGTCATGCGCAATGACCGCGTGATCGCGTGGGACGGGGGGTGGGAGTGGTGTTGGCGCGGGCCAGCAGGCACGTACACAGAAGGTGTCAGGCGAAGAAGAAGCGGTCAGAAGCGTCCATCAGAGACCGCCTCCCTTCTTCCATCACCACGCCGACATGCAGAGGCGCAGGCGGAGAGCCTCCGAGCCACACCGCAAACTCGGGGAGGGCAGTTTTCGTGTGCGTGCTCGTGTTTGCATCGGTGCGCAAGGAGCAACCCAAGCTTATGCACACCCGCATCTCTCTCTCTCTCCCTCTCTCGTCTCTCTGTCTGTGTGATCACGTATTCGCTCCCGCTTGCCCACTTCATCGAGAAGAAGCGCGGCAGCAGCAACGACGCAGTGACGCGAAGAAGAAAGGCACACAACAATACCAAACCGTCGGCGTAACGCGTGCGGGACGCACACACGCACACGTACACGCACTCACCTTTCCCTCACTACTTTTTCTCCTAGTCTGTGTCTGTGTGTGTGTGGGCGTTGCTGCTTGAGGCCTCGGTAGGCACTCCCGTACTTTTTACGCGGTCCCTCACCCGTCATTCGAGATGCGCATCTTTTCATCGAGGCAGAAGGTCTACACGACCGACACGGCCCCAGTCAACACCTCGGAGGATGTCGGGGTGGAGGGAAAGCGGTATCCGACCCACACGCTGGGCCGCTTCATTGTTCAACACCCCGCCCCAATGCTGCTGACCCTCGTCCTGCCTTTTGTTTTCGTTGTGATTGGTTGTGCGAAAATTCAGTCGGGGCTCTCCTACTCGCTGGACGACTACCAGATCCGCTCCACCATCGGCGTGCGGCGGGACGCGTTGAGGGTGAACGGCGTGCTGAACGACTGGGCTTTCTCTCTCTCCGGTGCATACTGGCTGTCGGACAGCGTCGACTTATCCCACCCGCGGACTTCTGTGCAGGACACGGTGGAGCTGCGCGCCGTTGTCAACCTCCAAGACCTCATGGAGTACGCGAAGAAGGTGGGCTGGTCCTCCGAAACGCGTGATGCACACGCCAATCTCCTGAACCCGGACCTCTTTACGATCTACCGCACAGTGGAGGAGCACATCACGTCGCTGGACGGCTACGAGGGCGTGTGCTTCACGAACGACCTGCACAATGGCCAAATCAACGGCATCTATCCCACGTGCACGCCTGTATCCAGTGTGACGCAGTATATCTATCCGTCCTGGAACGGGCTGGAGTGGCTCATGAACGGCAGCGGGACTGTGTTCCAACTAGACTACATGCAGCGCCTCTTTGCGAACCCGAGCCACGGGTGGTTCTTCGACAACAACTTCTCGACGCTGAATCAGAGGGCGCTGCAGCTGCGCTCGCAGTATACCTTTGCGTCGTCGTGGTCGGAGTCGAAGGCTTCGTACCGGGAACGTATGAAGAGGTTCCTGCCTCGCGCGATGCACTTCGTTAACAGCGGACAGGCTGTTTCGCTGCCGTTCGTGGAGTTCTACCTCGGCGGTGGGTCATCGCAGGACATCCTGATGGAGATTGCTGGGGAGCGGGAGGGATACAAGGTGGGCGTTGCTGCGGTGATCTGCTTCTTGCTGAGCTGGTGGCACTGCCGGACGTTCATTGTCGGAGTGTACACGGCTGCAGAGGCTGCATTTGCGTACATGGCTGCCGTCGGGCTATACGCGCTCATCTACGGGACACTGCCGCTGACGACGTACTCCGCGATCATCTGGGTGCTGACATTCTGCATGCACGGGACACTGAGCTTCTACGACATGTTTGTGTTCAGCGGGATTATGGCGACGAAGGGACGACAGAACAACCTAAGCGTGGTGCAGCGGCTGTGCGTCACGATGCGGCGCATCTCTGTTGGCGTGTGGGTTGCAGACGCGCTGGCGATACTCATCTTCGCGATCAACACGACGTCGCTGTTCAGCTCTGTGGAGCAGTTTAGCGTGTTCATGATAATCGCGCTGCTGTGGAACATGTACTGCATCGCGCTGCCCACCCCTGCGCTGATTGTGGTGCACCACTTGTACTTCTCGAACAAGCGGCGCAACCTGCAGAAACAGAGCGACGTGCTGAACGATGCGCTGCTCGGGTGCCGGCGGTCTGGACACCTTGTGCGTGTGCTGGAGGTTGTGCAGGGCAACATAGCCGACGGCGAGCGTGCGTACCGGATGGAGGAGGACCTGATCCACAAGCGCATCGGCGAGGGCTTCGGGATCAACAAGAAGAGATACGGTGGTCCGCTGGACTTCGTGCGGCAACAGGTGCGTGAGGGGCGCGACAAGGTTCGCGCAGCGCGGCGCGACATCGTTGGGGCTCTACACAAGGCACAGAAGGCGAAGGACAGCGTTCTGAAGGGCACCGACATGCGCGACGGCATGGGGTTACCTTCCTTCTCGTTGCAGGATTTCCTGCAGGTCGGCAACACGAACCCGTTTGCCGAGGAGACTGGTGTGGGCCCCGACAGACTGCCGCTGTACTACAACCCGCGCATGGTGCTTCCATCGGACCTGGTCCACATCCCTGCGGTGTACGTGGAGCGCAGCGAGGACTGCTGGAGTGGCATGTGTGATGCCCTGGGACTACAGGCACGCACGAATCACGGAGAGGTTATCCCGCCGCGCACGTACAGCCTGAAGAATCAAGGCACCAGCTCTGCTGAGGCGAGCGCGTTTGCCGATCGGTGGCGCGAGTTTGGCACGCGGATTGGCGTGGAGGCGGCCTCGAACAGCCGCAGCGCTGAGCTAGTGCCGCTTGCGGTCCGAAACGCGGTGCGCGCACAGGACCCGACAAAGGTGGTGGGCCCGTGCGCGAGGGCCAGTCGTGGCACGAAGAAAGACGGCGCTGCTTCTGCTGCTGCTGCTGGTGGTGGAGCTTCGCCGCGTGCGACTGGCGGGCCATCTGGGATGGGTCTTGGGAAGCTGCGCTACCGCTTGGCGCACCGCGCGGATTTGCCCCGGGTGGAGTGCTGCGGACTGTTTGGCCGCGTTGCGGGCGAGACGGCTGAGCAGCGGATGCGGAGACTCATGGCACGCAAAGTGAAGCGCGATGGCTACTCGTTGTTCGAGCTCTTCGTGCTGCGGTACTACCTGCCGGTGATCTACTCTGTGCGGTACGCGCTGCTCGCGCTGCTGCTGGTGCTATTCACTGTAATGTGCATGCTGGGGGGTCGCATTACTGTGGCCGGGCTGCCCAACACGCTGTTGGTGGATCGAACCAGTATCGCAGACACGTTTGCAGCGATGGACGACACCTTTGGCCAGCGTGGCAGCTGCACGTTCTGTGGCCCGTACTACCGATCTCTGCAGGACCACCGTCAGGCAACAATCACAGACATCGCGGCATGCTCGGCGGAGTATGGTGTGCAGATGAACCTGTACGCGGATAGCTGCGGCGTGTGCAACGGAACGGACGCGTGTGTGGACTGCGCTGGCACTGCGCACGGCGCAGCGGCACTAGATGACTGCGGCGGGTGCGCTGTTGCTGGATCATCGTCTGCTGCGGCGCCGTGCACATGCCCTTTAACGCGCGACTGCCAGTATTGCGAGTGGGCTCTGGGCAAGGGCAACGCTGGTGGGGGGTCGTGCAGCGTGGCGTGTGATGCGAGCACGTGCGGGAGCAACGGCGAGTGCGACCAGTACACAGGCGCGTGTGTCTGCGATGCAGGCTTCACGGGAGCCGCGTGCGACGAGTGCGAGGCGTGGCTGCTGCCTGCTGCGTCGAACCCGGGGTGCACACTGGAGTGCAACGCGGCGATGAACTCTGCGGCGTGCGACTGCGACGAGAGCAGTGGGCGATGCCGGTCGTGCCCAGCGGGGACGCGCGGGTACGACTGCTCGCAGCCATTAGTGGATTGCAGTAGTCACGGAACGTTCAACCCTGCCACGGCGACGTGTACGTGCTCGAGCGGGTGGACGGGCGCGTACTGCAACGTGTCGAGCGTGTGCAACGGACGGGGTGTGCTGCTGTCTGCTGCGGACTCACCGACCGGGTCCGAAATGTGCGGCTGCTTGGGGCACTGGCGCGGCGGGACGTGCCAGCTGTGCGACTGCACCAACGGCGGAATGTGCAACGCCGTGACGGGGAGGTGTGAGTGCGTGGGTGCCTTTACGGGGCCGCGGTGCGAGACGTGCGCGGCGAACTGTACGTTGCGCGGCGCGTGCCCTGACGTGTCAACGCCAGACTACGCGCTGTGGAGTGTTCGGACATGCATCCCCAATGCGTGCAGTGAGGCTGACGTACAGTCGGAGACGATGTGCCCCGCCTGCTCACCGACCCAGGTGGCACCCGTTGGCGAGTGCAAGGCGGCGTCTAAGGAGTCGTGCATGAGCATGCCGGATTGCTGGTGGTACACGAATGACAACGTTGTGCCGTATTGCGGCATGGCGCGGCAAGCGAGCGACTTTACGGTGCTCAGCTGCACTTGCCGGTACCCGAAGGTCTGGTCTGGCCCAACGTGCGGGTCTTGCCCTGCACCGGCTGGCGCGACATGCCTGGACGACGGAACAGTGTTGGGCTGCAACGGGTTGGCGTACACGTCGCCGAGTTCCGTCGTGAGCATCGATAGCTGCGGCGTGTGCGGCGGTGATGGCTTGTGCCGGGGCTGCGATGGCGTTCCTGGCAGCGGCGCGACATACGACGCGTGCGGCGTGTGCGGCGGCAACAACGCATGCAGTAGCGCGACGGCGGCGATGCCGATGTACGTGGAGTATCTCTTTGACCTCACACAGGTGCCTCAGATCCTCAACAACGCGGCGTGGTGCAAGGTGGTGGCTTCCATTGCTGCCAACATTCGGCGGTCGGACAGCACTGGCTCGCAGATGCGGACGGTGGTGGAGGACTACCTCGCTGACGACGCGAGCTATGAGCTGACATCTCTCCAAGACTTCTACAACTACGTCAAGGCGAGCGGCCGGCTGAGGGAGGCGGTTTTCATGCTCAACTACAACGGTGAGCCACTGATGCTGCGGCAGCTACTCTACCGCGTAGAGAGCACACTCGCCACCAGCCAGAGTTCACCTTTGCGGGTGGTGGCGGCGTACTACTGGATATATCGGGACATCATCACCCCCTTCCGACCACTTGCTCAAGCAAGTGGTATCACCGTGTACTACACGTCGACCCTGTTCCAGCCGGCAGTGGCGAGGGTTGGCGCGCTGCAGAGCCTGTGGTTCGCGGTCGGCATTGGCCTGGCGGTGACGTTCGTGCTCCTGTTCACGTACTACGTGAGCCTGACGACAGCGGTGGCGGCGACGATAGTGGCTGCCATTGTGTGCTTCGGGTCGCTGACGGTGTGCGCAGTCTTCGACTGGGAGGTGGACGCTGTGCTTCAGGTGTGCATCAGCTGCACTGTACCGATAAGCGTGGAGTACGTGGTGCACTTCTGCAGCGGGTACTTTGACTACCTGCAGACGACGACGTCGCACCTGTTTGCGCGCGACGTGACGCGGCGGACCGCGGTGCAGGGTGCGCTGCTGCGTTCTGCGCCTGCTGTGTGTACGTCTGCCGTGTGCGTGATCGTTGTGTCCGTCATGTTCAGCGTGTCGAGCCTGATGCCATTACGGCGCGCGGGACAGGTGAGCATCACACTGCACCTGCTGGTGCTGCTTGCCGGTGTGCTCTTCACTGGCGCTGTTGCCGCGCTGGGGCCGATGAACGTGTACCAGCACTGGACGCTCTCCGCCGCCATCTGCATTGTCTGTGCTGCGCTTGCTGCGCTTGCGGTGCTGATCATGTACGGCGTGCACGGCGTGCCCGGGCCGCACGGCAGCATGATCCTGACGCGCTGAGGTGCCCGACACTGCAGATTGTCGGTGACATGAAGTCGGCAGCGGCGAAAGAGGCAAGTGACAGAGGTACTCCGGCACGACTCCTTGGCTGGGGCCTTCGACCGTCGCGCATGTGGGTTAAGCGCTGTCGGTGCGGTTTTGCCTCTTGTTGATGTTCAGCACCTGCGCCTGTCGGTTTCCCTACCGCCTTGTCGGCCTCGTCGGCGTACCCACGCGTTGTTGCGCCGCCGCCTCCTCGCCCACCTCAACGGAGTGTGTGATTGCATTGTTGTAGGCGCGGGTGCGCGTATTAGCAGCACATCCACCCCCCCACTCGCTGCCTTTGCTATAGAATCCTTTGCCGATCCTCCTCACTGGTCCTTCCACTACACCGGTTTCGCCTGCGCACGCCTTCTGGCTTTGCAGCTGAGTGTGTGTCGGCTGTCGAGTACCCTCCCTATCGCGGTGTATCTGTGCTGACGTCTGCGTGCGTCGGCATTTCTCTGCACGCGCGTGTGACATTTTTTTTCTTCTTTGGCTGCTCTGATGCTTAGCTTTTCCGTACTGCATTCGTTTTCTCCTCGATGGCGCCTGGCTCCCCGGTGCCCGTGTGATTACGTATGCGCGGGTGCCCGTCGGTGTGTGCGTTACAGACATCTATACGTATATATATATATTGGAAGCACGTGTATGTAGGCGCGTGTGTGCGTGTGTTTATTCTTTCCTTTGATGTTGTGTTCATGTGCTCATCTCTTTCGGTTTCGGCAGCCACCTCTGTGGGCACGCCTGTGTATGTGCTGACTCCTCGTGCTCTCTTATGCTGTGTGTTGGCCGCTGGCGCCACTCCCTCCTCCTCCTCCTCCTCCTTTGCGTGTGTGCGGCCGTTTCCATCTTGTATTTCTCATCCTCATCCCCTGTTGCAGCCCCCTCCCCTCTCCATCGGGTCTTCCTTTGTCTCTGTAGTTGCTCGGGGTTGGTGCGTGTGCGCGGTGCCGTATCACCACGTACTGCCTCCTCCCCCCTCCCCCTCCCTCCCTCCTGCTTTCAAGCATCGCATTTCTTTCCAGCGGCCGGCAGTGGGCGCAAATTGGGTGAATGCGCGCGGGGGGGGAGGGAGGAGGCGGTGGCGGCTCTTGCATCATTTCGCCGTGCGAGACTCTCTGCGTTGTGCCTTGGTGCGTGCTCGGGTTTGCCTTCTTACTTCTTGACTTGGCGAGAACGGCGGCGAATCCCGTGCATTTTTCTTTATCTGCGCCTTGCATGTGCCTCTGCTGACGTGTTGCGATATCCGAGTGTCCTCGTACGCCCCCCCTCTCCCTACTCTCTCTGCGTATGTGTGTGGGGGGGTTCGGCGGCAGCCAGGCAGCCCCTCCCTCCTTCCCCAGCCCTGCCAATTGCCGGACCCCACTTCTCGTCGCGGCAGGGCACGCGCATGAGGCTTGGGGAGGCCAGTGCGGTGCATCGCTACTGATGCCGGCGGTGAGGCCCTGGGTGGTGCTGCCTCGGAGCGCCCCGCGACCGTGCACACGCCTGTGCCGTCCATATGACCGGGCAGCGTGACTTGAAGGCACGCCACACCCGACGCTCACACGGCCCACCGGTGTGGTGGCGCCTGCGCCGCTCCTGGAGACGCACCAGGTGGCGGCCGACATAATGCGGCTGACTGCGAGGCGACCTGGGAAGCGCAGGGTGGGTGGAGTATGGGGCAGGGGCCGCGCCGATATGACCGTGCCTGCGTTGTTATAGCGCATGTGCACACGGCCGCCTCGCACCACGCGGATGTGTGTGTGTGTGTGTGACTGGCGGGCAGAGTGCGGCGCTCAGCTCATGTTGTATGGCGGAGAAACGGTGACGCGGCGAAGACAATAAACTGAGTCGCAGTCTCCCTTCCGCGCTGCTCGTCCGTCACTCCACGCAGGCAGACGCACGAACGCCCTCGAGGCGTACGCGAGGTTTGTATGGTGAAAGGTGGCTTGCGGTCTTTTTCCTCTGTTACGCTTGGCGTATTGATCTCGTCCGGCTCACTTCTTGTACACCACCTTGCCGTTGTGCAGCGTGAGTGAGCAGAGGGGTGAATCAAGGCACAAAATTGAGATGGCAACGCAGCGGCTCGATAGACTTGTCTGTGCACAGAGGTGCACCCGAAGACCTCCAAAGCGAGACACGCACACGCGCAAGTGAAGGCGAGTATTGGTGCACCGTGGCCTGTATTGTGGGTCGCTGCACCGTGGTCATGAGTTGCCGTGTCGAGCGCGTGCCCTTCTCTGTGTGGAGGGGTGTGGGTGTGGGTGTGCGCGGAGTGGACTTGCCTGCGAGATTCAGACACGAAAATGTCGTAATGCAGCGCTTCGTTTGCCTTCGAGCGTGAACAAGCGACTCGCCTGCAGGCGCGTGCTTGGAGCGTGACTCTTTGGGTTTGGTGAGGCGAACGGTTTCGCGTGGCTCCTCCCTATTCTCGGTTTCGTCACGGACCGGCCTTCAGCGTGATGCAGCCAGTACATGCAACGCCACCCTCTCTTCTTTTTGTCGTCTCCCGTCGTCTCCGGGTGCTTCTCCGCGCCGCCTCCGCCCCACCGCGCACGCACGTTCTTTGTTTCTCAATGAAGGAAAGTACAGGAAAAAAACGGAAGGGTACGTCACCAACGCAAGAGCGCCGGCGTCCGCGGCCCCCTCCCCCTTCCCGGCTCATATTGGTGGTCCACTTGCTCAGTTACCACAGCGGGCATCTCCCCCCCCTCTCTATTCAGCCGTCGCCCGTGTCCACGTGGGGTGGCTGGACACACGCCGACGCCGACGTCTTTCACAGACAGGCGCAAACACGCGGTTCTTTCGCAGACTCGTGGTGACGCAAGCCGCTTCCTTGCATTGCATCAAACATCGATAGATCGCCATAGACGAACATAAGCGTACACACGTCCCCATCGAGAAGGGGAACAGGAGGAACTGTGCAGACCTTCTACACACACCCACACACACACGCACACTCGACGTGGAGACCGCGACTCACTTTTACTTGCCGCGGTGAGAGGGCGCTGGGGGGATGAGCCCATCATGAATCCACCCGACATTCGCGACGACCCGGCTCTGCCTCAGCCGACGGCTGAGGTGGCTCCGGTGCTTGAGGTGGACGCTGACGGCGTTCGTGTTCGAGAAGCAGTGCACCTTTTTCTTAGCCGCCTCATCGACCCCCTCCTCCGTGCAAATCCCAGCCTCGGTGCCGCAGGTACCTCTGGTGGCGATGACATCTCTGGTGCGCACACATTCCTCGAGTACGTAGTCGCGCAGATGGAGCGCATCAGCACGTCGACTAGCTGGTCGACGTGCGTGGTTCGATGGGCGGATTTCCTCCGCTTCGACGAGGACGCCGCGGCGGTGCTGGAGTCGGATTTCCAGCGCTTCTCTCCGTTCATCAACGAGGCCCTTCATCAGGTCCTCCTGCAGTACTACGGCGAGGAGTACGCGAATCGCGGTAAGTGCTACCCCAGTCTCGTTTTTTCCAACGTGCCGCGGTGTCTGACGATTCGCTCGCTGCGGGCGTCGTTGGTGGGACAGCTGTGCGCTATCAAGGGCGTCGTGACGCGTACGTCGCAGGTGCGGCCGGAGCTGCTTGTTGGTGTGTTCCGCTGCAGCGACTGCGGCACGGAAAGCTTGCCCATTGAGCAGCAGTTCCATTACACCGAGCCGCCCACCTGCCGAAACACCCAGTGCGAGAACAAGAACAAGTTCCAACTGATTCCGAATCACCCACAAACGCGCTTCGGCGATTGGCAGAAGCTGCGCATGCAGGAGGACGCGAACAACATCCCTGCTGGGTGCATGCCGCGCACGATGGAGGTGATCGTCCGCGCCGACGCCGTGG
Source organism: Leishmania mexicana MHOM/GT/2001/U1103 (assembly GCF_000234665.1). Taxonomy (NCBI): domain Eukaryota; phylum Euglenozoa; class Kinetoplastea; order Trypanosomatida; family Trypanosomatidae; genus Leishmania; species Leishmania mexicana. The sequence goes on from NC_018332.1 coordinate 917,415, forward strand.
AGGTGGCGAAGCCCGGCGACCGAATTCTCGCCATTGGGTGCGCCATTGTCGTGCCGGAGGTGGCGAAGCTGTTCAACCTGGCGAACCGGCGTGAGGTGCAGCGGCAGCTGACGGGTGGCCAACGGGCCCAGCAGGACGCGCAGGCGGATATGGAGGGTACCACCGGGTTGCGCGCGCTCGGCGTGCGAGACCTTAACTACCGCATGTGCTTTCTTGCCACTACCATCACGGACGCCACGGGCGACGACCGCAAGATGACGCAAGCGGTGAAGGAGGCGACGGATGGGGCGGCAGAGCGGGAGGAGGTGGTGCTCACGCCCGCAGAGCGTCAGCGGGTGCAGCAGATGCGTCGGCACGACAGCTTGCTGAAAGCGCTCACGTCCTGTGTCGCGCCGAACGTGTTCAAGCACGACGTTGTGAAGCTGGGACTGCTTCTTCAGATGGTCGGCGGGGTCTCGAAGACGACTATCGAGCGCATTACACTGCGGGGCGACATCAACGTCTGCATCGTCGGCGACCCGTCCACGGCCAAGTCGCAGTTTCTCAAGTGGGTCTCAGCGAACATGCCACGCGGTGTCTACACAAGCGGCAAGGCGTCCACAGCCAGCGGTCTGACCGCGACGGTGACGCGGGACGCCGACACGGGCGAGCGCACAATCGAGGCCGGCGCCCTCATGCTCAGTGACCGCGGCATCTGCTGCATCGACGAGTTTGACAAGATGGAGATGAAGGACCAGGTTGCGATTCACGAAGCTATGGAGCAGCAGACCATCTCCATCGCCAAGGCCGGCATCAAGGCGACGCTGAACGCCAAAACGTCGCTGCTAGCAGCGCTGAACCCGATCGGCGGCAAGTACGACCGTCGCCGCCCTCTGCAGAAGAACATCGCCATGACGGCGCCCATAATGTCGCGCTTCGACCTCATGTTCGTCATCGTTGACGACTCCGGCGACGACGCGGACTTTGCCATTGCGAATCAACTGCTGCGGCTACACCGCTTTGGTGGTGCGGCTGTGCGGCCGCCCTTCACTACGGAGGACTTCCAGCTGTACCTTCGCTACGCACGCTCGCTGACGCCGCGCCTCACGCGTGAGGCTTCGCAGCTCATTGTGGCCGCCTATCGCGACATGCGGCTACAAGACTCGCTTTCCAACCGCAGCAAGGTGTACCGCGTGACGACGCGTCTGCTGGAGAGCATGATCCGGCTGTCCGAGGCAACGGCAAAGATTTACATGAGCGACGAGGTGCGGCCTACCCACGTGGAGGTGGCGCTGGAGCTGATGCGGCAGTCCCTGTCCACACTAGACATGACGGAGGTGGAGCTGGTCGGCGGCGCCGCCGACGACACTCTTCATGAGGAGCCGGACAGCGTCGTCAAGCAAGAGCCAGAGGCGGCGCGCGGCAGCGCGTCCGTCTCGTCAGGGGTGGCAGGACATGGGACCGACAAGGGCCGTGCCGCCGATGATAGCGCTGGTGGAGACGGACAGGCAAGCTTTGCGGACGAACCGGCCTCAGCGTCTTCGGCGGCGGCGGCCGCTCCCCGGCGAAAGGTAAGCATCAAGGCAGATCACTACTTTGCCATTGTGAATCGGCTTGTCGCGCACCTGAAGTCCCTCGGGGACGACGCCGCCCCGACGCGACAGGAGTTGGTGACGTGGTACCTTGAGCAGGTCAAGACCCTGAATAGGCCGTTGCTGGAGGCGGAGCTGCGGTACGTCAACCTAGTCCTCTCGAAACTGGTCCGGGAGGGAAAGCTGCTGGAGGTGGACGTGCGTGAGGGTGATCCGTCGCGCTTGTATTTGGACCCCAACTTCAACCCCGACGTGACACAGTGATGCGCGTTCACGGAGAGAAGGCAAATGGCGGACGAAAGCCGTCTCTTGACCTCCCCCTACCCCTCTGCCACCCGACCACCACTGGTGCTGCTACGCTCTGTGTCTGCGTGCTTGTTGGGGAATAGGTGAGCGGATGTGTGTGCTGACATAGACAAGGATACGTATTTCGTTACCAATGCACCAACCACCGATTATACGATGAAGCGTGTTCGTTTTCGGATGCGCACGCCTGCGTAGTTTAACTTGGACTTCCCCCTCCACCTGCACTCCCCCCTCCACGTTTCCTGTGGCATGGGTGTGGGTGATGTCATCCCATACTCTTCACCCTTGGCTGCTTTCTTGGCCTTCTTACGCACCGACGGCTTTCGGCTGCTGCACATGCGTGTCGTTGCACCCTGCACCCCCTCCCCCTCACCACCTCACGAACATTCGGCGCACATACACCTGCTGCTTCACTGCGCCGCGCTGCACTGCACGCCCCCACCCCCGATTCAACCCTTTATCATTCGCCCCGCACACACAAACCCTCTCTCTGCGTATGTGTGTGGGGGGGTTCGGCGGCAGCCAGGCAGCCCCTCCCTCCTTCCCCAGCCCTGCCAATTGCCGGACCCCACTTCTCGTCGCGGCAGGGCACGCGCATGAGGCTTGGGGAGGCCAGTGCGGTGCATCGCTACTGATGCCGGCGGTGAGGCCCTGGGTGGTGCTGCCTCGGAGCGCCCCGCGACCGTGCACACGCCTGTGCCGTCCATATGACCGGGCAGCGTGACTTGAAGGCACGCCACACCCGACGCTCACACGGCCCACCGGTGTGGTGGCGCCTGCGCCGCTCCTGGAGACGCACCAGGTGGCGGCCGACATAATGCGGCTGACTGCGAGGCGACCTGGGAAGCGCAGGGTGGGTGGAGTATGGGGCAGGGGCCGCGCCGATATGACCGTGCCTGCGTTGCTATAGCGCATGTGCACACGGCCGCCTCGCACCACGCGGATGTGTGTGTGTGTGTGTGACTGGCGGGCAGAGTGCGGCGCTCAGCTCATGTTGTATGGCGGAGAAACGGTGACGCGGCGAAGACAATGTTTTGTCTTGGACAGCCTTCTTCTTACGCTCTCCCTCCCCTCTCTCGCCCGTGCCACGAGTATTTACTGCTGCTGGCCCCCTTTGCGTTCTTGGAGCCGCTTCATCATCTTGATGTGCTGCCGCGGTAGCGGCGTCCTCACCACACCACCATATTTCTCTCTGCTTTCTCCTCTCCGTTGCACTCTCCGCTATCCGTTCTGCTCTCGTACCAGTCGGCGCCACTCCCTGCGTCATCCCCACCCCTCGGCGTTTCTTCACTCCCGTGTGTGAGTGTGCCCGTGGCCCGCCATGCCTCCTGTCCGGACAGTGAAGCACGAGACCGATGTCATAGTGCCCAGGGCGGGCGAGACCTACGTCGCCGACGACGGCACTGTCTCGCAAGTGTTGGACGACCACATCGATGCAAACTACGAGCCAACGGAGGAGGAGGTGCTCGAGTTTGCCGACTGGATTGGCATGAAGCTGCCGCAAGATTCGGAGTTTCTGTGGCTAGCACGCGAGGGCCTCAAAACGCCGCTGCCAAAGGAGTGGAAGCCATGCAGCACGAACGATGGCGAGATTTACTACTTCAACTTCAAGACGGGCGAGAGCAGCTGGGACCACCCGATGGATGGCATCTTTCGCCAGCGGCTCGAGCAGGAAAAGGAGAAGGCCCGCGCTCGCAAGCCGGCGTCGGCGGCGAGCAGCACTGCCGCTAACCGGAGTACTAGCGGGCTAAACAGCAGGACGCCTAGCAACACCACCTCAGCAATACCGCAGATGCACGTTATGTTGACCGACACAGGCGTGCTGCGGCGGGACGCTGGGCCAGGCGCTGCACCAGGGCCCAGTCCTGTCGTGACTTCGATTAGCGGTGGCTCGAAAGACGTCGGCGCTGGCAATGCCCGCAGCGAAGCCAAGTCAATCATGCACTACCCTCTACAGCAGCAGTCGCGGTCAACGACAGTGACAACACGCACAACAGCGAATCCCCAGAGCGCCGCTAGCTCGTCCACCAGCACAGCTGCTGCCGACGGCAATCCTGTGCGTGCCTCCTCCGGACCTGCCCCAAAGAAAGTCGGGGCCGCCGAGGCGTCATCTGCCGCCCCGGCCCGCCTCGTTTCGGAGGCTGAGCGCGCGTTGGAGGAGCGTGTGCAGCGGGAGATGCAGCTGGCCCTTGAGGCGGAGCGCTCCAAGATTGAGGAAGCTCATCAAGGAACCATGTCCGCTCTCCAGTCCAACTTTGACAAAGATGTGGCGGAGATGCGCAGCGCGGACGCTGCACGCCGTGCCGCGTCATCGCGGCAGGAGGAGGAGGAGCGCGAGCGCCGCCTGCAGCAGACACGAAACATGTGCGAGGATAACTACGGCGATGAGTTGCGGTCGCTGGAGCGTGAGGCAGAGTCCTACGCGGCGAAACTGCAGAAACTGGAGGCGGAGGCCGCCCGCGCCACCTCCGGCAACACGCAGCGAGCCGCCGTTGAGGCCGAACTCAAGACAGCGCTAGCGAAACAGCGCGCTGATGCGGTAGCAGATATCAAGAAGCAGTGCGATGCAGCGATGGAAGCCGCTCGGTCTGCCCACGCTGCCGCTATGCAGAAGGTTCGTGACGAGGAGCAGGACAGGATTGCGGCAGCACAGCAGGCGTGGCAGCGCAAGTTCGATGAGGAGGAGCGTGCGTTGGCGCTGCAAGCGGAGATTCAGCGAAAGTCATTGGAGGGGCAGCTGAAGGAGCTAGGTGAAAAGCTTGCCAGCCTAGCAGCACGCGCGGGGGCTGGCACTACGACAGTCACGCCCCCAGCAACTGGCTCGTCGCCGCCTGGCAGCGGAGAATCTCTTAGCGAGCGACTGGCGCGTGTTGCCGCTGCCAAGGCAGGTCAGCTGCAAGACATCGAGGCGGCTGCCGCCCGAGAGCAGGCCGTCGTGCGCACGGACGGTGAGGCGGCTTTGGCGGAGTTGGCGAAGCAGGTCCAGCTAGCACAGCAGGCGGCGCCGCTTCTTGCGGGAGGCGCCACGCCGATCGGTTCGTTGAGCCGTGTGGCTTCGTGCGCGCCCGATCGATCGGGTGTTGTTACCCTGCAAGGCGGTGCGCGGCCCACTTCCGCGACCCTCAGCGTCGCCTTTACGCAGGAGCTAAACCGGATCCGGCTTGCGCGAGGCAAGGACCGGCAAGAGCGCCTGGCGAAACTACGCGCCGACCGCGAGGCAGCGCTGGCGGCTATCGAGGCGCTCTCCCACTCTGCTTCCACTGCAAGGAGTCGCGGGTCCGACACCGGCGGCGGCACTGAGACAACACCCAAGAGCGGCAGCGGTTGCAGCCAGAGCACTGTAGAGGGGCTGAAGGCCGCTCACGCGGTGAAGCTCGAAGCGAAAAGGGCGCTCTACGCCAAGATGGAGGAGGATCTGAAGCAGCGGTACGCATGCGAGGCCGCCGATGCGGCAGGGGCGACGACGGCGATGCAGCAAGGCGCCCTGGTTGCCAAGGCAGTGGACACGGAGATGGATTTGTACATCCAGCAGGCCACCGCGCGGTACGATCGCGTACGTGCTGAAGCCGCGGCGAAGCGCGACAAGGCGCTGGCCGACCACCAGCTGGCGATGGAGGCTTACGAGCGGCGAAAACTAGAGGCGGAGACTCGCCAGACGCGAGAGCAGCAAGAGGCGCAAGAGGCCTTTATCCAAAGCCGCCTCGACACCGCCGTGGCAGCGGAGAGGACGAAGCTGGCCGCTGAGCATGCAACAGCCATGGCGCGTCTGGCTGCGCGGTACGATGAGGAGCGCGACGCCGTGAAGGCGGAGGTGGAGGAGGAGATGGCCGCCTATGAGGCAGCCGTGCGGCAGGAGATCAAGACCTCAGCGAGCGCGACAGCGGCGTCTAGTGACAAAGTTCAGGGGGCGGAAGCGCCCTCTGCCACGGCTGACACCCGAGAAGGTACAGCAGCGACAGAGGGACTTTGCTCGCAGGTGGAAAAGCAGCACGCCGACCGGCACGCGGAGTGGACGTCTAGGCAGCGCATCCAAGCGGCGCAGCGAGCGGCACTGGAGGAAAAGCAGGCTGCGCTGCAGGCACAGAAGCGGCGTGCCGAGCAGCATGTGGAGGCGTTGAAGGAGGAGGTCGCCCATCTCGTCGCGGCCGTGCAGGCCGCCGGGGCCCAGCAGCCCTCTCCTTCCACTCCTTCACGTCCGCCACCTGCGTCGACCTTGGCGAGTGTGGCGACCGCGGGCGGCCATCTGCGAGCTATGCACGAGGCATCGATGCAGGCCCTCGAGCAAGGTTACCGCTCTCAGGAAGCCGCCCTGGAAGCCGAGCTGCAGACGTGGCGAGGCAAGATACGTGCTCTTCAGCAGTCGCAGCTGCAGCAATCGTACGTGTCAACCAGTTTGAGCACTCCACGGCAGCAGGTGCTCACCGACACTGCCCACCTTGGAAGTGTGGCGATGCGCCCGACATCGGCGTCATACGTACTCCACCGCCAGCCGAGCCCCATCGCTACTGCGGCTGCTGGCGCATCGCTGCTGAGCACGCCGACAATCTCTATGCCGTTGGAAGACTCGCCTTGGCAGCCCACCACCCGCGCTGGCTTGCCACCACTGCAAACTGGAAGGATGACTGGCGGCCCTTCGTTGACTACCCGTGTGCCAGGCACCACCGAGGTGATTCTGTCCTATCAACAGCGACAGCGCGTTCTGCAGGAGCGTCAAGCCTCGCTAGAGGCAGCTCGTGAGGCGTGGCAACTTCACCGGAGGCGGAAAGCAGAGCTGCAGCAGCAGGAGCAGAGCCGCTCAAACCTCAGTGCCCTTGCGGCCGCTTCGCAGCACGATCCAAGGCATGAGGCTCTCGAGGCAAGCACACTGGGCGCCGTTGGTGGCGTGCACCGCAGTCGTCAAGAGCTGCTCAGCCTCGCTTTGTCTCGCCTTATTGAACGCCTTGACGCCGTGACGGGACAGGCTGTGCAGCTGCAGCACCAGCACCAGCAGCAGCGCTATTCCCGCAGCCAATTTGCAACGCGTGCAGGCGTCCGCGCTGAGACGGCGTCCTTGCCGCACGCGCGCGCACACAGCGCGCATAGCCATCACCACGGTGCTCGCGGTCCACCACAGCGGGGCAGCGTGATGCCCATGACCGCCCTTCAGCCCCGTCACTTGACGCTAATGAACGCCGCCGCTGCCGCCTCCTCGGCCAAGGTGGTACCATCCACAAAGCCGTCGTCTTTTTCGGACATGGCGAAGGCCTCCCAATCTGTACAGCACAGCAGGGGCAGAAACAGCGTTGGCGGCGCCGAGGGCGGGACGCGCCGCGGTGGCGCTTCGCCTGGCAACGTCTCATCCAAGTGGAGCATGCTCTTGTCACAGCAACACCGTCACCGCAGTAGATGAGGTGACGGACGCCTTGGCTAGTCGATGGGGGAGGTGGCTAAGTCCTCTCGTCTCCCGCTTCTGCTCAGCTTTTGATCTCCCCGAGTTCAACAGCGCGCTCGTCGGCGCCTGCCCCCCCTTCTCCCTCCCCCTTCCCTGCGCCTCCGGCTCCCAGGCGCAGTCGTTCCTTTGCTCTTCTCCTCTCGGCTCGTTCTGCCACGCGCAGCGGACGTAGATAAGCCCAACAGGCGAGTGCGTCCATAGAGGCGCAGGCGCTCTTCACCTTTCGTTGCACGCCGCACCCACCCACCCACCGACACACACACACATACATATACATATATATATATATACACACGCGCGCCGTCCGCAGGTGTCCTCTGACGCACTCCGATCAGCACGGTATCACGTCGAATGCCGCCGATCTTTTGACACACATCCAACTGAACTGTTGGAGGAGGAGTGTGGGGGTGGCTGGCTGGGGCGCGACAATTGCGGCTGCCGACACACCACCCCACCCCTGCTTCTCCTTCTGCCCCACGCGACTTGCTGCTCGACTTTGAGGAGGGCGGTGTATGCGTTGTTGCTGCTGCTGCTGTCACGGCTTTTTGGTCTCGTGCTTGTCATGCTCTTTCTATGCGACTGCCCCATCTTGTCCCTTCTCCGTCAGCGCATGTGGCTGGCCACGTACACGAGTCGTTCGTTGCCGTACCTGGCTGCTCCAACCCAACCCCGTCCCCCTTTCTCTTGCCTTCCCCTCTTCTACGTACGTGCTCCTCTCACACTCTTCGCCACTTCCACTGCCGCCGTCTCCCTTTGGCTGTTCCCGTGCATCTCTTCGTGCGTGTCTGTGTGCGCCCACCGCCGCTGCTTGATCGAAGTTTGTGTGTGTGTCTGAGAGGGCGCTTTTCCCACACCCGCATACGGCGTCGCCGACTCCCCCCCGGCTCGTTCACTATCTGTGTGCGCGTTGACGCGAGAGGCGAAGGAGGGGAGAACCGCTGCATGCCCTTGCGTCATACACGCGCACACCCAAACACCCCGCAAGCCTGCACGAGAATGCTTGCTCATCGCGGTACAATTGCCAAGGATGGCGATGTAGTGCTCGTCGTGCATGGCCACCAGAACATCACCCCTCTCGTGCTGCAGCGCGGCGCTGTTCTGCACTGCAAAGCCGGCAAGTTCGACCACGACAGCATCATCGGCCGCCCCCTCGGCGTATATGTTAAGGGACGCAGCAATCAGAGGAGCGATCCGCGGGAGCCGTCGCTGCTCGTTCTGCAGAACAGCGCAGACATGTGGACGCAGGCGGTGCCGCACCGCACGCAGATCATTTACGCTACCGACATCGCTGTCATCCTTTTAAACCTGCGCCTCGGGCCTGGCAAGAAGGTAGTGGAGGCGGGGACGGGTAGCGGAAGCCTGACCCACTCCCTGGCCAAGGCGGTAGCCCCGAACGGGTGCGTGTACACCTGCGACTTCCACAAGCAGCGCTGCCTGGAGGCGCGTGCCGAGTTTCGTGGCAACGGCCTCGGTTCGCACCTCGTATGCAGTCAGTGGAGGGACGTGTGCACGACCAACACGGGCGCCGCTGACGTCGTCGACGGCGTTGATGCGGATGTCGCGGCGATGGAGGCGCCGCTCACCGGCTTTGGCGTGCCGGCAGCTTCTGTGGACGCCATCTTCCTCGATGTTCCCGCACCGTGGGCGGCCATCGAGAACGTTTGCCACGTGCTCAAGGAGGGTGGGATGCTGTGCACCTTCTCGCCTTGCATGGAGCAGACGCAGCGGACAGCGGAGGCTCTGCGGGCCGCCCCGCACCACTTCGTCGACATCCGCACAGTGGAAGCCCTCACGAAGTTCTTTGAACCCGTCTTCAAACGTGCACGCGATGCACGCGATGACGACTGCACCAAGTTTCGCGCGAGGTTCGTGTCCAAGGGCCATAGCGCCTACTTGACCTTTGCGCGACGGCGCCTAGCTAAGTCAGCAAGACTCGAGGTGGAGAGGGCGCTCGAGGTGAATGGCGCGGAGAAGAGCGGCGTGGAAGGAGCAACAACGGCGTAGTGCCGTGTCGCCGTCTCTCGCTCTCTCTTTCTGCATTCTCTAAGCGCGCTCGCCCCCTCCCCCTCCTCGTGACGGCGGTGCCACATTTGTGCACAACGTAGCGATGGACGTGTAAAGAGTAAGCGGCCTGCGCACGGGGTCGTGTCTACAAGCAAATTGCGGCACACGGGCGAAAGGAGCGGCATCCGAGGAGGAGGAGGGGCATGCACGTGCAGCGGGCGTGGTGGCGGGGAGGATGGGGATATGTGAGGCCCGGCGAGGGTTCCACCACCGCTGCTGCTTTCCTTAAGTGCCGAGGTGCGGGGTGCTGTGCAGGTTGAACAAGAAAGCAAGCGGAACACGAAACCAAGGCCCTTGGCCGAGGAACTGCACGCGTGTCTCACTAAGGGCGAGGGGTAAGAGGGGGCGGCGGAGCTCCCCACCCTTCCCTGGGCGGCTGCCCAGACTCGCTTCTTCTCTGTACGTCTGCGTCGCTGCACGTGGTCTAACGAGGCTGAGACCATTGGCGCCTTCGTCAGCTGAAGCCACGATCGAGTAATCCTTTGGTTTGCCGCTCCCCCCCGTACTCGTCGCTCTTCCCTCCCTTCCCCCCTCTCTCCCCCTGCCGCACGCATACGTGCTTGGGCGCGGGGTGTGACGCTCACGTCCTTTCCTTTTCACTTTCGGCACATCGCAGGAGGCGGGACACAGGGAAGCATCAGCGTACCGTCAGCACCGTATCGGCAGGGGGCTGGCATAGCCACCCGCACAAAACACCCCACAGAGCCGGTTAACGACACCTGAGCGATCTTGTTCGCCGTCGGCGTCAACGTCATGACCTCCTTGGCCCCCAGCTCCTTTAAAGGGCAGCTGCTACTCGCACTCATGCTCAGCATCGGTCTCAAGGTGCTCACCTTCTCCCTCAGCACCATCCTCACACGACTCCTGCTGCCGTACCAGAACGGTGTGTACTTCACCTTCAACGTGTACAACGACGCCGTACTGTTCATTGCGCGGGAGGCGACCCGCAACGTAGCGTCTCGGCTGCCCATCATAGAGCCGAACACAGAAGCGGAGGACAGCGGCGAGCAGGACGGCAAAGGCGGCGCGGCTCATGAGATGAGTCCTGCTGAGCGAGGTTGTGCACCTTCAGCGCCATCTGCTTCGTCTGCGCAGACGCCGGCGAACTTGGTGAGGGTGGCCAACGTACGTGCGGTGGTGAGCATAGCCGTCTGCTCTGTGCCGCTTGCCATCGTCGTGGCCGCAGCGGTGGAGGCTCTCGGTGCGTGCCTCGGCGCGGCGTCATTCTTTCCTTCCATGATGCAGCACGCGCGTGCCAGCCAGCAGGTCTTCCGCAAGGCGGAGAAGGCCAGCAGCCTCGATGGCGCAAGCACACTGATGAGGTTCTCGTTTCTTCTCCCGTACATGCCGGAGATGACGGTGGTGCTGTGCGCTGTCCTTATGGCAGCGGTGGAGCCGTGCGTCGTGCTCGTTCAGTCGCTGAACCTGTTCCGTGTGGTTGTTCTGGCCGAGTGCGCGACGCTGGTAGCGCGGCTGTGCACCATCATCGGCATCGTGTACGCTTGCCAGCGCAACAGTGCCGGCGGCGGCACGCCCAATGGCGAGGTGGGCAATGGGCTGCGCACCATGTGGGAGGCACGTATGGCGTTGGCGTTTGGCCAGCTCGCGTACGCGATGACGCATGTGATCTACTACGTGCTGGTCCTTTCGGGGCTCCCAGTGGCTCGCTGGCTCGGCTCCAGCACCGCGATGGAGCAAGTGCGAGCGGCAGCACTGCTGGCACATGCAAGGGACATGGGACAGTCAGAACAGGATACAGGTGCAGGTGGGTCTGCTGGTGGTGCGAAGGCGGCGCCGTCTTCGGCTCTTCCTGCCCCGTTGCAGGCGGGACGATGGGCAACGTTTGCCTTTCCTTTCTGCCTCTACTCCATTGTGGACAGCGTCGCAGTCTGCCGGCGCTACGCCACCCTCTTCAGCACGTTCCTTCGCGAAAGCCTGCTGCGACTGGTGCTGTCGGAGGGGGAGAGCCTCACGCTGACCTCACTCGGCTCCGAGACGGCGCGGGGGTACTACCAGCTCATCTCTAGCCTCGGCTCTCTCGTCGCGCGCCTGCTCTTCCGCATCTGGGAGAACGCCTGCTTCGTCAAGTGGAGTCGCGAGGCCTCGCTGGGTCACCGACACACCGCCGTGCAGTTGCTGAAGGTGATGCTGCGCCTAGCCTTCTATGCCAGCTTCTCATTCACCCTGTTGGGTCCCCCGCTGGCAAAGACGTTCCTGGCCACGATGTACACGTCGCGGTGGGCAACACCGCAGGTGTCGACGGCGCTCCAGCTTTACTTCTACGACCTGCCGCTGATGGCCTGGAACGGGCTACTGGAGGCGTTTTTGCGTGCCGTCGCCTCCCCGGCGGTGCTGCAACGGCTGCAGCAATGGATGGTCGGGGAGACGGTCTTGTACATGGCGGCGTGCTACATCACGCTAGCCGCGTTTGGAAAGGCGGACTCACAGGGCGAGAGTGTGAGCGTGCTGGTGCTGCTGAACATCTTCAATTCGCTCTGGCGGTGCGGCGTGTCCGTTTACCTCCTGGTAAGCTCCCCGGGTGCTGCGGCCGGAGCTGCAATGGCTGCCTCTACTGATGCCCAAGCCGAAGGCGGAGGCGATCCTGCCGCCCCGGCCGCCCCTTCCCTCGCTCTGCCGTCTCCCATCGTGCACCTGCGTGATTTTGTCTCTCTCTTTCCCAAGCACATTCTCGGCTCGATCCTCGGCATCTTTGTGTGCAGCCGTGTGCTGCGTGTAAACTCAGTGGGGACCATCGCGGCGGTCGGCTTGGCGTACGCCGCGGTGATTCTTGCCTGGGATGGCGAGGTGCGCCAGCTTCTCGTGACACCGGTGTGGAGCCGTGTGCGGCCGCTGTTGCTGAGGCGCCGCCACGGCTCGCACGCCGGCCCGGCCACCGTCCCTCTGCGAAGGGTGCCATCGCCCAAGAGCATGGCGGCGTGAACCTCTGCACGTGTCACGTGTGCACGACGGGCGGCCGTGGTGCGTGTCACACCGCGTTGCCACCGTTGCAGTGCTTCTTCCCCCTTCTGTGTTACCTCGCCCCCTTTTGCCTCTAACGCGCCAAATTCAGCCGTTCGCTTTCTCTGGTGCGGCGTACGTGTGTGACATCGTGAAGCGACACTCGCCTTCCCCCAAACACGGAGCTCAAGACTTGGGTGTATCAGTGGCCAGACCGATCGGTGGTGCTGCGCGCTTCTTTGCGTCTCTCTCGGCGCCAGTGCCAAGGTATCCAGGGCGACAGAGGGCGGGTGAGTGGGATGGGGGCGGGAGGGAGGAGGGTGTCTCTGCGATAGGCCTCCTGCCTCCATTTCCCTGACGAGCATTGAATCTTGTATGTTTTTGCTCCCCTCCCCCTGCTCGCCCGCCCCTGCCCGCTATTCACGCACCCATTCTGCGCTCTTATCCTCGGAAGCGAACACACAAGAAGAAGAGCAAAGCGAGGGAGAGACGCATGCAACATGCACGACGACAACAGGGTGGCACATGGCACGATGTGTGTGGCTGTGTGTAGAACTCGTGGCGGTGGCTCATCCCTCCTCCTGTGTGTGTATATATATATATATGTATAGATATATTGTGATCGTTGTCTTTCTCGCTTGGCGTGTGTGTGTGGGTAGGCGTGTGCGTATTGTGTCTGGGGTCTCTCACGCTCTTCTCTCGTCTCGCCTGCTTCACTTTATCTTGTGTTGCTGTCTTTCCACCCACCCACCCCTCTCCCCCATCACCTTATATATATACACATTCATCTCTCTTATCGAGAGAAAAGCGCGCACACACATACGCACGCGCACACCTCTCTCTCTCTCACACACACACACACACACACGCCTGACACTCTCTCGTCCTCAGTCATCTCTCTCGTTCTCTCCCTTTTATTATTATTACCCCCCTCTCCTTCCCTCCCCCGTCTTTCGCGTTAGCCCAACCATGTTTCGTCGTGTGTCGACGCGTGTGTTGCCCACTGCGTGCAGTGCGGCCCATAACGTGAGCCTGCGCTTCTGCATCAGCATCAACGTACCCACGATTGCCGAGTCCATCAGTACGGGTAAGGTTGTGAACTGGACGAAGAAGGTCGGCGATGCCGTCGCAGAGGACGAAGTAATTTGCCAGATCGAGTCTGACAAGCTTAACGTCGACGTGCGTGCGCCGACGAATGGCGTCATTACGAAGATCAATTTCGATGATGGCGCGGATGTCGAGGTCGGCGCGGAGCTGTCCACGATGAAGGAGGGCCCCGCACCAGCGGCAGCTGCACCGAAGGCTGCGGAAGTCAAGTTGGACGCACCCAAGGCGGAGCCGCCGAAGGCGGCAACCCCAGCTGCTGCGGCGCCTGCCGCTCCTGCCGTACCTGTGGCCGCCGCCAAGCCCGCGATGCACACCATTGCCGGCGCTGACCCGCGCACGAAGAGCGTCCGCATCTCCTCGATGCGCCGCCGCATCGCCGACCGCCTCAAGGCCAGCCAGAACACGTGCGCAATGCTCACCACCTTCAATGAAATCGACATGACACCGCTGTTCCAGCTGCGCGACAAGTACAAGGACGAGTTCCACAAGCGCCACGACGTGAAGTTGGGGCTGATGTCGCCCTTCGTGAAGGCGAGCGCGATTGCGCTCAAGGACGTACCGATCGTGAACGCGTCCTTTGGAAAGGACACCATCGACTACCACGAGTTCGTAGATATCGCGATCGCCGTGGCGACGCCGCGCGGCCTCGTCGTGCCCGTAATCCGTGATGTGCAGAGCATGAATTTGGCAAACATCGAGACCGCCATCGCCGACTACGCCGCGCGTGCGCGCATCAACAAGCTGACCATGGCTGAGATGACTGGAGGCACCTTCACCATCTCCAACGGCGGCGTCTTCGGGTCTTGGATGGGCACGCCGATCATCAACCCGCCGCATAGCGCCATCCTTGGCATGCACGCCATCAAGAAAAAGCCGTGGGTGGTGGGTAACGAGATCAAGATCCGCGACATCATGGCAGTCGCTCTGACCTACGACCACCGCCTTATCGACGGTAGCGACGCGGTGACCTTCCTCGTGAAGGTGAAGAATCTGATTGAGGACCCGGCGCGTATGGTGCTGGACCTCTCGTAGGCAACCTCGCCGCCCTCCGCCTGCCCGCAAGTCCGAAGCACGCGCGCCGACACACTTTTCCTCACCTCTCCCCCCGCACCTATCCCGTGTATGTATCTGTCTATGTATATGTATGCGACGATGCTCGTAAGTGTCTCTCTGTGTTGGTTGTGCGTGCGTGCGTCTGTGGGCGCGTGGGTGGGTGTCTCCCCTTCCCTCTTGCCTGTGCGCTCGTCAGTGACTCCGCCCTTCTTTTGGTTGTGGCTGAAAGCATGTTTCTCTCCCTGTTTCGGTGTCTCCATCCTCCCCCTCTTCAGCCTGCCTGCCTGCCCGCGTGTGTGTGTGTGTGTGTGTATCCGTGCCTGCACCCTTTCGCTCTTCCCTGTCTTCACGTTTTGTTTCGCTTCTTTGGGCTTTTTCTTAACTTTCTGTCACCGAATCGCTGTGTTGGCGTGTGTGCGTGTGTCTGTGCGGGGGTGGGGGGGTGGGGGGAGGCGAGGACGGGGGTGCGCACGTTGTTGTGCATGATAGCAGGCGTTCTCGCTTTCCCACCGCGCTCCATCAGGTGGTGAGCGTCACGTATCTTTCTTCCCCATCTTGCCTGTGCCTCTCTCTAGTCTTGTTGCCGACGTGCTTGCTCGTGCGCCTGTGGAATGTGTAGGGGGGGGGAAGGGCAGGAGGGACGGGGCTCGACAACGTGCGCTCCTCCTCGTCCTAGACACACGTGCCATGTCTCGCTCTTTTTCTCCAGTTGCTGCTCATGCGTTTTCCTCCGCGCATGCGGTGCTGAGCGTATTTCTTTGCCGGTTTCCGACAGAGACCCAGGATGGAGAGGGCAGCGCAACGTGTCTGGGTGCTTGTGTGCTTAACGTGCGCGTCTGCGTCGTGGAGGACGCAAGACAGTGCACAAGGCGGGGAGGTGATGCGGACTCAGTAGACGAAGGCGCGTGTATGTATGGGTGAGATGGAGAGGTGGAGCGGTGGAGGTGGGGGGTGGAGAGGGGAGGGTGGGGGCATGAACTGTCTCGCTGGGGATGAAGCGGTGCGCTTGACGGGCGAAAAAGAAACCGAAAGCGAGGAGGAGATCAACAAGTAAAACGGAGAAACAAGTAGATGACAACAGTTCTCCTCTTCATGGAGCTAATGCAACGCACACGCGCACCAAGGGAATATATCATAAAAGTTGCACAGCGGAGAGGGTGGTGTGATGTGGTGTGATGTGGTGTGAGGGAGGGAGGGAGGGGGGAGGGGGGCCAAAGGGGGAAAAAAGAAACTTTTCTAAGGACAGGAACAAAAAATAAAACGTTGTGGCCGGCCGCTCCTCTCTCCCTACCCCGCCTCTGGTGGAATCTCTCTCAAACGCGCTGGAAGACGGCGAAAGTCGCCGCAGAGAAGCGGAAACAGAGCGGAGGCAAAGATGGACGAGGCGGAGCGCGAGAGGGACGTATGAGAGAGGTCGTGGCTGCATGTCTTCATGCTGTGCTGTTCGTTTGTGTATTGCTGGTGCATTGTTGTGGTTGCGCGCGCGCATGTATGCAACGTCGTACGTAGGAGCGCGCGCGTGTGTGTGTTTGTGTGAAGTACGCGTCTTTCTGTGTGTTCGTTCTATGCGCCTCTGCCGCTCTGTTCTCCCCTCTCTCGACCGCGGCCGTTTCGCCTTGTTAGCGCGCCTCCGAAGGCCATTGCGGTACATCTTTCCTCCCCCCACCGCCTACACATACGCACACGCGCAGAGAGGGAGAGGGGCGTAGGAACGTACCTGAAACTGTCTCACGACCGTCATCGCCATCCCCTGCCACTGCCCTTTT
The DNA here is from genome assembly GCF_000234665.1 of Leishmania mexicana MHOM/GT/2001/U1103. Classification (NCBI taxonomy): domain Eukaryota; phylum Euglenozoa; class Kinetoplastea; order Trypanosomatida; family Trypanosomatidae; genus Leishmania; species Leishmania mexicana. Next base: position 933,671 of record NC_018332.1, read on the forward strand.
TTTTCAATCGCGCCTTTACCCTCCACCACGACCAACCCCCGCGATGTTGGAGATCGAGCAGGACACGCGACACCACCAGAACGCCCCCCTCCCCATCTCCGGCTGGGCGCGTTTGTTGCTGTGATGCCTACCTCATTGTTGACCCGGGCCGTTTCTTTCCCAACCGGCATCTGTCTATATCTTTCTCTCATGGACATAACCAAGGCGATCACAGGACTCTAACTTAAAGGAACGCTCACACCATCAAGAAGGGGGTGGGGATGGGAAAGTCATGCACACACACAGCAGCAGAGGGATGCGCTTGACGTTGCTCAGCGCAGAATCAGAGAAGAGGTGCGCCGCACAGGCGTGCTGATGCGTACGCGCACACAGGTGAAACATCGGTGTGTTGGGACTGCAGGGAAGACACCAACAAAGGAGCTAAGGCCACTGCGTCACGTTGGATATCTGTCTACGAGTCATGATGCCCCCCTCCCCCCCGCACCCGCACCTGCGATCCCTTTCTGCGCCTTCTCTTGCTTCTCCGTCCTTCAACGTGTCACGCTCGCTGCACCACTCTGCCCCCTCTCTTCTCTAATATGTGTCATTCTTTGCCTCGTCTTTCTGTGCTGCGACATCGCCAACGATGTCTATGGCAGCTGTGTAGTCGCAAACGGTCCTCAGCTCCCCGATCAACGCCCCCCTTCCCTCCTCCCTCCCATACCGCATACCGCATACCTCTCTATTCAGCCCGTCGTGCCTTTTCCTTCATCGGCGGCACACGCGCACATCAAGATGGGCCGCGATGAGGAACATGTTCGCGTGCTGTCAAAGCAGGAGCTGCTCGCCACGCACATCAAGGCGCTCAACGAGAGCTACACCGTGAAGCCGCATCTTGAGTACACGACGATTCGCGCCGTCAACGGCCCTCTCGTCATCCTGGAGGATGTGCGCAAGCCGACCTTCGCCGAGATCGTCAAAATCGAGCTGGCCGACGGCACCGCCCGTCGTGGCCAGGTGCTCGAGGTGGATGGCACCAAGGCTGTCGTGCAGGTCTTCGAGGGCACGTCCGGTATCGATGTCATGCGCTCCAAGTGCGAGTTTACGGGCAAGGTTATGGAGCTTGGCGTAAGCGAGGACATGCTGGGCCGCATCTTCAACGGTTCCGGCATCCCGATCGATAACGGCCCACCGGTGCTGCCGGAGCAGTTCCGCAACATCGAGGGTATTCCAATCAACCCGCGCGCGCGTGTCTACCCGGAGGAGATGATCCAGACGGGTATCTCGTCCATCGATGTCATGACCTCCATCTCGCGCGGCCAGAAGATTCCGCTCTTCTCCGGCGCTGGCCTGCCGCACAACGAAATCGCCGCGCAGATTGTGCGTCAGGCCGGTCTCGTGAAGCGCGAGGGCAAGACAGAGGACTTCTGTGTTGTCTTCGCCGCCATGGGTGTGAACCAGGAGACGGCCCGCTTTTTCCGCACAGAGTTCGAGCAGAACGGCTCGATGGAGAAGACGGTCCTCTTCCTGAACCTGGCGAACGACCCGACCATTGAACGCATCGTGACGCCGCGTCTGGCCCTCACCACCGCCGAGTACCTCGCCTACGACTGCGGTAAGCACGTGCTCGTCATTCTGACCGACATGTCCTCGTACGCCGATGCCCTGCGTGAGGTGTCCGCCGCCCGTGAGGAGGTGCCCGGTCGCCGAGGTTTCCCCGGCTACATGTACACAAATCTGGCGTGCATCTACGAGCGTGCAGGCCGTGTGCTCGGCCGCGCCGGCTCCATCACCCAGATCCCGATTCTGTCCATGCCGAACGATGACATTACCCACCCCATTCCAGATCTCACCGGGTACATTACGGAGGGCCAGATCTACGTGGACCGCCAGCTGCACAACCGGCAGCTGTACCCGCCGATCAACATTCTGCCGTCGTTGTCACGCCTGATGAAGAACGCCATTGGCGAGGGCATGACCCGCAAGGATCACAGCGGCGTGAGCAATCAAATGTACGCCGCCTACGCCATCAGTCGTGATATTCTCGCCATGAAGGCCGTCGTTGGCGAGGAGGCACTGAGTAGCGAGGATCTGCTGTACCTCGAGTTTCTCGACAAGTTCGAGCACAAGTTCATCTGCCAGGGCTTCTACGAAACACGTGATATCTTCCAGAGCCTTGACCTGTGCTGGGAGCTGCTGCGCACGTTCCCCAAGAGCATGCTGAACAAGATCGACATCAAGACCCGTGATGAGTTCTATGACCGCCACCCGGGCCGCAAGTAATCGACGGGATGCCATAGAGGAGCCAAAGAGCGAGAGAGCGCGCGCGCCAGGGAAGGGTGTATGGAGGCGGGCTGCATTGGCCGGTCGTCAATCGTCAGCCGCCATGCATGTCCTCTACTGTGTCTTTGCTCGCCACGATGAGCTCTAGGAGTTGATTGCGTAGACTCGCACACCCTTCTCCTCACCATGCGGCGTCCCGCTGTGCGTGTGCACGCTGTCGCTCTCTCCCTCTCTTGTTCGGCTGTTGGTCCAGCGTGCTTTTACCATCACGCGCTGGCATTTTTCTGCAGCTCGTGTGTCGGGCCCGCTATGTAGGTGCGTGTGCTCTCGCGCGAGAAGGAGAAAGAAAGGTGGCGGGCAGGAGGGAAGGGGCAGGAAGGGGCGAAGAGGAGACCAGTGCGTGCGCTTGCAGCGCCGAGACTCGCTGATGAGTGGTGCCTTGCCCGTGCCCTCTCCTTTCTGGTGTATGTTGTTCACTTCTACTATCGGCATGAGTGGTACACAGAAATCGCACGCGGTCAGCGCCGATGCGCCGGCGCGCAGACACCCCACTGTGTGCCGTCTGCCTCTTTGCTTGTGTGTTTTATCATCACTATCGTTCTCCAGCGGCTACTTGATGCTCTGCGAGCTTGTTGGAGAGCGAGCGAAACGGAGGACGTGCGTGTGTGCTGCGGGGGGGGGGATGCGTGTAACCGAGGAGGAGGCATGCAGGGCCCCATCAAAGGTGCGAGGAAGTTGTGGGGTGTGAGTGGCGTGGGGGTGGTGATGGTGGTGGTGGGGGTGGGGGGGGTGTTGAAACGGTAAGGCCTGCAGGCATATTTCCTCCCTCCGAAAATGCACACACACACGCACGCACACGCACACGCACTGTCTGTCTGCCTTTTTCTGTCCGCGTACACGTGTGTCTGTGTGTGTGTCTGTGCCTCCCTTGTTGCGTGATCGCCCTGCCAATACCGCTCCATTACCGGCAACCGCGGCGTTCCCCCCATTCACTCTTCTCTGTGTGGGTGCAAGGCGTTTGGTGTTGTTCTCGTGCGCGGTCGTATGGCGGCTCTGCATGTTGTCCTCTATGATGCAACGAACCGTTATATACACACACACACACGCACGCACCTTTATATATAGGCCTTATGTAGCGTTGTAGGAGTCATGCCGCTCTTTGACGGCACACTCGGTGGCCTCTACCTGTGTGTCGGGGTGCGCGTGTGAGGGCGTGCATGTGTGCATGGCGAGTTGTCGGTTCTCTGTAAGGAAAGGACGAGCGGAAACTGCGGTGAGTCTTCCTGGAAAAAGATGAGCATCGAAAATAATCGGGAAAGCACCGAGACGATCACGAGCGGGCGCTACTCGAGTGTGTATGCGCAGAGAGTTTGTGTGTGTGTGTATGGGGGGGCGCATCCGTGTCTGGCTCTCTTTCTCCCTCTCCGCCGCGTTACGACACGCATGTGCATGGGCACGTGTACTTGCCCGGCGTGTATTGGGTATGGGGTGCGAGGCTTTCCTCAATGAAGCCGAAGCCAGACACGCGCGCTGTCCCCTCCCCCTCTTCACTCACCTCCACCAAGAAGAGGGCACACGCGTTGTCTGGTGCGGGTAGGCTGGGCGAAGCAGTAAAATGCATGTGTGGGCGCGCGACGGGAGAGGAGGTCTGGGAGGCAGGCAGGCAGGAAATTGATGTCCTTTCCTCTGTTGGTTTCTGCTCTGCGCCGCACACGTGTGTAGCGTGCGATCGCTCTGCCGCCAGCTATGACCGTACGTGGGAGGGGGGGGGTGGTGGACGTCAGACGCGCGTCGTTTCCGTGCGTCGAAGGCGTCTCTCCTTCTCCAGTCCCGCTCACAATCTCTCTGCCACCTCCCTATCTCGCCGCTGCTCACTGCCATCTGCCCGTTCTTTCCGCGCCCTCGTGCAACACCATTCACACCAACACCATCGCCTCCACCCACACAGCTTCATGCAGTGGTACGGCTGCAGGTGCGCCGAGTGACTCCCCGTTACGTGGAGGCAATGGATCATCGACCCTTCTATGCTTCCATCCCATCCCATCCCCTTCCTCACCCCTGCGTGCGCGCTCTCTCCGCCTTGGCATTTATCGTGCGAACCGAAGTGCTGTGAAGGGCGGGGGATCGTTGCGTTCTCGTTCTGGATTTCTTCCTTGATGGTTTCCCGCGCTGCTCCATCCTTTTACTTTGGTGTGTGGCCCCTCATCTGCGCATCGTCGCCATGTCCTCCGACACTGCCGCGTCCTGTCTGCTGGACATTGTTGTCTTCGCGGGCGGGGACTCACTGGATCTGATGCCGCTGACTGCCGTGGAGCAGAAGACGATGCTGCGGATCTGCAACCGACCCTTGATTTGGTACGCCATCACGCCATGGATCGAGGCAGGCTTTCGCTGCTTCTTTCTGTGCGTCAACGAGGACTACGCGACACTGCGAGCGTACCTCTCTCGGGCTTTTGACGGCATCGACTTCCACTATATTCTTGTTCCCTCCAACATTGGCGATCACCCGTCCACAACGTGCGACGCTGTCAAGGCGTACCTCAAGCACAAGGAGGCGCTGCGGGTTGGCGAGGAGGGCACGCTCGCCGAGGTTTCTCGTGGCATGCCGGATCGCGACGACCCCGCGATGAACGTGGAGGCAAGCGGTGGCCGCTCTCCTTCTGTGATGTCACTGCATGAGGCGCAACAGTACCGCGGCGCCAGTGGCAGCCGAAATCACGGTGGCAGCACCAGCCACAGCAATCGTGACCCGCTGAGGCTCGAGCGCATGAACAGCGCCGGCCTCCCGCGCGATGCTCTGCTGCTGAGCTGCGACACCATCCTTGTCGACGTTGACGTAGCGAGCTTCGTGGAGCGTCACTACGCCTCTCTGGCGTCCGTGACGGCATTGCTATACCGCCCTCTGCGCAAGCGCGGCGGCGGTGATCACAAAGGTGGCCACCGACACGGAAAGGGTGGTGGTGGTGCTTCAGCCGACGCCGCGGAGGTGTCCTACACCCACGCGCTGTCGTGTGTTGCCTACGAGGAGACAGATGTGCTTGTCTCCATGGCACTCGGTGCGGCCTCTAGCGCGCCAACCTCCTCATGTAGCCGACACTTGCCGAGTGGGCTGCTGTCGCAGTCGCTGCACGCCTCTGCCGGCCTGAGTGCCCGCTCACCCTGCGAGGCACGCACCATGACGGCCGAGCCCGTTCACGTCCACCACCACCGCATGCACTACCTCAACCCGCTCGAGGGCAAGCCTGAGGTGCGTATTACCACGGCGTTCGCAGCGCGCCGTCCTGACTTGACGTTCGCCGCCGATGTTGTCGACGCGCACGCGTACCTGATGAGCCGTTGGGTGCTCGAGTTTATTGCGGAATCGGCAGGCGTTTCGGACATGAGCGTGCGCAAGGACATTCTGCCTCTGCTGGCACGTAGTCAACACACCACTGTCAACGTAGCTGAAAAAGTGTTCGTGACGCCGGCGGAGAAGCTGAAGATGAACGTGCCGCTTCACTGGCTCGGCGAGGGCGCCGAGATCTCGGCGCAGTCGCTTAACGCTGCGTGTGGACTTTCACTGCCGGAGGTGACAGACTCGCTGCGCGTGTTCTGCACTATCTACGAGGAGGACCCCGACGTGGGGTGCCGCATCTGCCGCATGAACACCCGCGACAACTACCGCGCACTGAACCACGACATCATCTCCGCCAAGTGCTCCCAGCTTCAGCTAGAGGAGCCACCGCTGAGCACCGGCGGTGTTGCAGGCACTGGTGGTGCATTCGGCGGAGGCACCAGAGCCATGAACCGCTTCGCGCTACCATCCTTACTTCCCCATGGCGGCGCCCACGCCGGCCACATAAGCGCTGCTGGTGGAGCAGCACATGGCGACAGCGGCAAGCCGGCACCGTCCGCTGGCGCTGTGGCCCTTTCCTCACTCCTTCCGGATAACCCGATCACGCTGCGGGAGAAGATTGGCGACCAGCAGGTGTGCATTATCGGCAGTTTCATCGACTCCGTCCCGCCACCGAACGTGTTCGTGACGCGCAGTGTGATTGGCGCGCACGTCACGCTGGAACCCGGCGTTCGCATCACGGACAGCATCCTCATGGGCAACGTTGAGATTGGTGCCAAGGCGGTCGTGTCGAATAGCGTCATCGGCACCGGTGCTGTCGTGAACGCCGGATGTCGCGTTGTGGGCACCATTGTCGGGCCCCGTTGCGTCGTCGAGGAGAACGCAAGCGACACCATAATTGAGTAACCCTGTACTAGCTTGGATCTGCGTCTCTCTCTGTGTGTGTGTGTGTGTGCGTGCACGTGCGCGCGCTGTTGTGTGCGAGGGCGCGTGTTCGTCTATCCACAGCAGAGAGCCGCCGCGGGTCATGCAGATGGAGGCAGACACGAGGCGGAGGTGGGCGGCCGTTTGGATGTCACTCTTCGCCTACTCTCCATGGTTCGCGCTCCCCACTCTCTCTGTCTGTGTTTCTGTTGGCGGCCGAAGTCGCTGGCGGCTGTCGCTGCCGTGTTGGGTGTTCTTCGTCCACGTTTGACGATAAAAACGCGCGAGCACGGCGCACATCGTGAGCGACAGCCGCTGCGACGAAAATTGCAGCAAACCATCGACTCATCGCTATGCACGTGTGGATGTCTCCTCTCTGTCTGGGTATCTGTCTGTGTGTGTGCTCGGCGCTTTCCGCGCACCCCCTCTCCCTCTCTCTCGCACCGCCCCGCGCGTGTGCTCTCTCCCCGCTTGCTGCCTCTCTTTCTGGTGTCTTTGCATGCGCGAGAGAGCGCGTGTGTATGTGTGTGCGTGTGTGTGTGTGTGTGTGTGTGTGTGTGTGTGAGTACAGCAGCGGCAGCGGCAGCGGCAGGCCGCCTCTCTCAGCGTCGCACTTCCTAGCCCCCTTTTCCCATCCTTGTCTTCTTCACGCACACAGCAGCCATCGACCTCAGCCCATCCAACTGACGATCCACCCTTTTACGCGTCTCGACGAAGCGGCAGCACGGCACGTAGGCGTACTTCTCGAGTACTTTCCTTTGAGGGAGACACCATTCCATCGCTCTTTGTGTGTGTGTGTGTTTCCGCCAGCGTTCCAGCGTGCTCGTGTATTGATAGCGGTGACGGTTGACAGAGAGAAAGTCTCTCGCACCACTGCCTGTGCCTGCGTGCGCTTCATCGATCGCTATCAGCTTCTTCCTCGCCGCGGGACTCATCCCATCAGCTGCACACGTGCACACAGAAGGACAAATGGAGGCTGCTCTTAACCACGCCATGCCGCTGGCGAGCGAACCATTGCGCAAACCGCCACGCACACTCTGCATTGTCCTGGCTCACCACGGCTATCGCGGCAAACCCACTGACTTTCAGTACTTGTGCTCGGTGTGCAGGCAGACGCTAAAAGACTTCAGGAAAAGCACACCGAAGGTCAATGGCGAGGCGCTGCTTTCACGTAGGCCGCGCTTCGTATTCATTCGTCCTCGTGAAAACAACGGCGCTAAAATGGATGCCGGCGTGTTTGCCTGCGCGCGTCGCTACGTCGATCAAGTCTGCCTTACTGTCGATAAGCTTGTGGCCAAAAGGCTCGGCATCGGTGGTGAGATGAGTTGTGTCGCCGTCCAGACGACCGGTGTCACTGCAGACGGCGCAAAAACGGCGGCGAAGCACAAGCTGTGCTTCAGCGCTGTGGGCCACTCAATGGGCGGCCTCATCCTGCGCGCCGCGCTGCCCGAGCTGATGGAGCGGATCGAGGAAAGATTCGAGGCATTCGAGGAGGTGTGCGAGGTGCACTGGGACCTCTTCTGCACCATGGCAACGCCTCACCTCGGGGTGAGGTATATGAAGTCTAAAGCGATGACATTCCTCTGCCGGCGCATCGGGACTCATCTGTGGCCGGCAATGGCGGACCTGTTCTGCACGAACAGCGTCGTTGGAGTGGACCTGACCTCGGACGACTACCTCGCGGCCTGGGGTCGGTTTGAGCGACGCGTGCTGTTGAACGTTGTCAACGATAACACTGTGTTGACGTACAGCAGCAGCTTCGCGGTGACCCTGGACGTGCTGAAGCGTGTCGGCGCCCCGCTTCCTTCGACGGATGAGGAGATCACCGATATGTGCTGTCCACAGGATGATGAGGAGGAGGAGGAGGAGGAGGAGAACCATCAGCACTCTGACGGAGCTGTTCTTCAACTCGCCCGCCTTGGCGTCAAGTGTGCGTCGTCGAGAGAGGAACTGTGCGACAACGGTTTCGTTCTCGAAAGTATTTCGCCTGAGCTATGGCCGCCCGATGTGCTCGTGGAGGAACGCGAACTGGCGGAGCGCATCTTGACGCATGTGGGGCCACTGGAGCTGCATCTCGTGGACTTCCGCCCGCCGTGCGCTCGTCTTACGTCAGCGGCTGCACCCGATGAGACGGACGGCTGTGATGCGCCACGCAGGCCTGGCATCCTGGCGAGGGAGATGGTGACGATAGCGGCTGCCCGCTTTGGCCACTGGGCCTTGGTGGGTAAGAAACCCTGCAAATACCCCTCCGTCTTTGGGTTTGTTTCGGAGTACATTGTCAAGGACTTGCTTTTACGCTCGTATGGGATATCCGCGCCTGTGCTGGCACCGCAGGATGGGCACTTGCACTGTGGCGGGGCTTCCAACGGCGGCGACACGGAGGTCAAGGATCATGACTGCATGCTGACTGTCGCTGAGCCCTCTGGGGCGCCTGCGCCTTTGGCGAACGTGTGAGGAGGCCGTCCTCAGGGCTTCATGCATCTCGCGTCTTGTCGTGTTTATTTCCGTGTGCGCAACACCTTGACGCTCCCTGGCGGGACCTCAGTGAACCTGATTAATTATCAGGGATACGGTGCTGGCGCGCCAGTACCTTGCGCACTCGAGCACCGCTCTTCTATTTCGTGTACCTTTCGTTCTTGCTTGCTTGTTCACTTGCACCCGCTGTCTGCGCTGTCGAGTTCTTCAGCAAGGGTTGCCCTCCGCCTGGCTTCTCTGTTTTCTTTCCCTCTTATTATCGCACGCCACCGGCACCGCTGAGAGGGCTGCCGCTGCCGGTGGTGGTGGTGGTGGTGGTGCGTGCGTGCGTGTGTGTGCACGAACGCGGCCACAGTTCAGACAAAGAAAAATGAATTCGACGACGCGAGTGCGAGCCAATACAAGCGCATAGACGCACGTATAGAAAGAGGCGTGTGTGCGTGTGTGCGGGGCGATGCGGCCTGCGCATTATTCAGGTCCATCCCCACGTGCATGGGCGCAGGCACAGTCGTCCGAGCCTCTCTGCCCTTTGCACTCGCTTCCTTGGTGGGGTGCTGTGCGTGTGCATTTCTCTCCCTGTGCGTGCAGGCGCGTGGTGTGCTCTACGGCAGTGCCTCAATCACCATATAAGAGTGGCAGCTGCTGCCCCGCGTGCACTCTCCCCGTCTCGCATCAAGTGGCCAGCGTATGCCTGCTGCTCTTTGGTGCACTCACAGCTGCCTGGCCTCCCGCTAACCTCGCATTCACTTGGACAGACCCCCCCCCTCTCTCCCCCCTCCCCCAACCATCCCACTTCAAACAACTCCAGCTGTCGCCCCTCCTTCCCCGACTATCACGCGCTTTGCCTCTTCTTTTCCGACAGGCGGACCTTGCTTTTTTCCCCTTCTCGACTCCGCACGACCGCCGCACCACCAGAGCCCCCCTCCTCCCCCTCCTCAACGCCAGACCCCTGACACACACGCGCACACAACTGAAGACGGACAAGAACAGCGTAGCCATCCGCTGGTGCGGAGAGGCGTGCGTGCCTGGCTGTATTGCTAGCTACAGCACCCATCCCGACCCACGCGCCTCCGAGCCCCCGTCGCTCTCTGCGCGTGAGTCGGCTTGTCTTCTCCACTTTCTCCGAATTTTGGCTGTAGACCGTCTCTCGTTTTCTTTCGATCCTTGCCGACCGTAATGCAGTCGCCCTGCGTTGCCGCATCGCTTGCGATTCTCCTTCACCCTCAGCGCGTGTGACTGGACCATCACCCGGAACCCTTTGCGTGCTGTGTCTCTGTGATTTGCTTTCTCTCGCTCTGTGCGCTGCCGCTGCTTACAGCTCTATTCACTTCTCACGCGCCCTCGTCGCGTGATCGCTAGTCCTTCTCCCTTAGCTTTCAGTTCCTACCCCTTCTCCGGTTGAGGCGGCAACTTACAATGGGCTCTGCCGCTGTTACACGAACACATGCGTCTCGGCGCCCTCGCGGTGACCACGGGGTGCGTTCACCGCCGCTGCTCTCCCTGGTGCGCCTTTCCGTGCTTGGCGTCCTGTTGACTCTCATCGGGGCTGCCCATGCGACTGCCGAGCGGCAGGAGGAGGGTGCTTTGCTGGGGCACTGGACCGACGCCACATCCACTTATTTTGGTACCGCCGCCACGCCATTTATCTTAGAAAACGGCACGACAGTATACTTGCAGGCCCCTCCGCTGCGGGTTTTGACGCTTGTCGACTGGCAGAACCAACGGCACACCGAGTTTCTTAGCAGCTGGCCCAACCAGTCGTCGTTGACACTTTGGGCGAACCACAACACCGCCATCTCCTACGCCTCACGCATCATCTCGTCCGATTTAGTGTACCGCGCCGCATGGTCGACCGGTCCGCTGCCCGCGAAGACGGCGAGCGGGAGCACTCTCGGCGACACCGAGCTCAAGGTGGTCAGCGCTATGGCGGCCGACCTGCTAGGAATCGGTGAGCTGGACCTTGTCGTGCAGGCCAGTGACGGGTCCATCTGGGTGCTCAATCACTCTTCCGTCGCCTCCGCGTCGTCGTCCTCGTCCGAGTCGGCCTTTGAACCCATCTTCGTCGTTAACGCTGACGTGGCTGCCGCCTCTGTCCCCAACACAGTCACGGCGGCATCGAATGTCTCGATGCAGTTCAAGATGCCCAATGCTCCCCAACTTGCTGTGGTGCCAGATGTCCTATGCGACCTGGCGAATCCGCACGCGGCGCAGACGGCCCTGGCCTTCGTGAATACAGACGATCAGCTTGTCTTGCTTTCTCGCACCACGAATACGACCATGGCGTCGACGCTGGAGTGGCCGCCACATTACGTGGCGCGTGTGCTTGTGGACGAGCACAGCATCACCACGCAACGTGCTGTGTTGCCCTTGTCTATTGCGCTGGCGGACGTGAACGAGGACTGCGCGGCGGAGCTGCTGTACGCGGTGCGCGACACGCAGGAACAGCGGTACGAAGTGCACATGATCAGCCAGAGTAGGCTGTCAGTGCCGGCCGCCACATCGTCCGCTGCGGCATCTTCCTCTGCATTATCTCTGCTGCTGCTGGAGCTAGCCGAGGACGCCGGAGAGCGCTACGGCGAAACCTTCACACTTGCCGACATGAATGGCGACGGCCTGCCGGAGCTGCTGCTCTCTGTTCAGCTCGCCAACGCTACCTCATCCTGCACCGCGGCGGACACGGCAGACGTCACGGAACCGTGCACGCCGTATCATGCCATCCGCGTGTTCTACCCAATCCGCGCTTCGGGCGTGAGCGGGGCACCGTTGTGCGGGTTGTCTGCGTCGAGCGACGAGCGCCACCTCACATACACGGTTGCCCAGAGCGAATTATTGGCGTTGACGGCGGAGTGGTGCGGAGTGGCGGATTGGATTGAGGGCGATCCGTCAACCGCGGGAGGCAGCTTTCCCTTGTACATGCCGAGCTACCCATCGGCGCCGCTGGTGCTCCGACCAGGTGACTACAACCGCGATCGGCTCGTGGACCTAATCATCCCCAGCTCCTTTGGGCCTCTGGTGCTGACCTCGCGCGGTGCCAGTGGCGCCCGGTCGATGGTGTGCACACCCCTCGACGCCAGCGCTGGGGTTTCAGCAGTGAAACAAGCCATGAAGACCTCAAAGCTCACCAGCCCCTCTACGGCGTCCCGAGAGGCCTACCGCACCGCCACACCGTTCTTTGGCACGCTGGCGCAGCTTGGACGGCTTGAGGTGGTTCTGACGCACCATAGACGGTACTCGAGCACCGTCGCGTCGAAGACAGCTGTGATGACGGCCGCTGATGTTACCCGGAGCGCGATGCAGGTGTACCAAAATGGGGCGGTGCCGAGCCGATCGTACTTTCTCTCAGTCTCGGCTATCACAGCAGCCGCGCACGGTGCTGCATGCGTCGGAGCCACGCATCACATGATGTGGCAGGACATCCACATGCGCTCACACTGGGCCACTGTGACCCAGCTTGAGCGAACACAAGGGCACGCGCTGCTCCCCTCGCAGGTCCTGGTCGGCCTTGGCGAAACCTTCTCTTACGTGCATGACTACACCGTCGGGCTTCGTGTGACGCAGCGCACCAGTGCTGTGCAGAGTACATCGCATGGGAGCAGGCTGAGTGTGACGGAGCTCACGCAAGCGGTGCAGCGCAAGGAGTGGCCGTCGTACCTCGTCCCGAATGCGGCGGTGTTTGCGCAGCTGACACCGATAGACAAACCGTACGAGTGGAGCTTGGAGATGTATCTTCCTACGTCAACGTATCGTGTGCTGCTGGTGACAGCGTTGACTGTGGCTCTGGTTGCGATTGGGCTGCCGATTGTGTGGCTGCGCTGCGGAGAGATGCGGAGGGACTACAACGAGTGGCGCACTCCACTGTGACTCTGTGAGAGAAGCATGTGATATTTGTGGTGGCGCGGTGTACGGGTAGTATGAAGAGCGGGCCAGTCTCGTGAGGCAGAGAGGGCTCTCTGCCTCCCACTCCACTCCACTCCCCCCCCTCCCTCTGTCTCGCTCTCCCTCTGCGTGTACTTGTGCTAGTGCGTGCCTGTCTCCCATTTTTCTTCACACTTTTTTCTCGCGCACTGCACGCATGCGCCATCTTCCGCCCCCGCTGCATCAGTGCCAGCAGGCCGTGTACAAGTCACCCCCAAAACGAAACGAATCACGCACTCCCCCCAAATCCTCAAGAGGTGCTCATTCCTCTGTCTTTGCGTTTTGGCACCCCCCTCCGTCGTCGCCGGCAAGCTGCGCTGCGCTTGACAGGTGCGCTGCGCCACACGAGAGCCTTGAAGTTGCCAGCTGCCGGACGCTCCACTTCCTGCTCTGCTCAGTGCTTCCCCTCTCCTTTCCTGGGCGTACCTGGTCTCTCGCTCTTCAAGCGTTTTCCGTGTCACGGCGGTACCAGCGGCTCCGTCTCCCTGCTGCCGCTGCTCTCCCTCCCTCCCTCTCATTACTGCCTTCTCTGCCGCCCCACCCCGTCGCACTTTGTTTTTTTGATGCCCCCCCCCTCCTCCTCCCCGCACACGTCCATGCCGTCTGCACACACACACACACACACACACGCACACTCTCCGTGCTTGGCGCCTCGCAAGACTACATCATCGAACGGCACAACAAAAAACAACATGGGCCATCTCGACCAGTGGCGTTCTCGTCAGAAGATCGGCATGGGCAAGGGTGCCCGCTGCTGCGTCATCTGCTCCAACCAGAAGGCGCTGATCCGAAAGTACGAGCTGAACGTGTGCCGTCAGTGCTTCCGTGAAAACGCCGAGCACATCGGCTTCACCAAGCTGCGCTAAGCGCCTGGATAGTGAGGGGGAGAGAGCCGTAAAATGAGAGAGAAGGAAAGGGTCCCAGAGAGAGAGCAGGTCAAGCGATACGGCGGGGGGGGAAGGTGGACGGCGTAAGTGGGTGCGCCGCGGGACGCAGCACATCTGAACCCCCTCCCCCGCCACCGTTCGCCTTCCTGTGACTTGCTCTTCCTTGGCTGTTTGTCGAGCTTCTCGCCCCATCCTCGCCAAACTCCACTCTTCCCCGCTCCTTCCTCTCTTGTGCGTGCGTGTGTGCCCGTGTGCCTTGAGCGTGTGTAGTTTATTGCCCCTTCTTTAGTCGTTTCCTCTTTTGGTTCGCATATCTCGACATCATGGCCGTGCTTCGCTCCGCCCTCCTCGTCTCTCCCGACGCACGCACTCACGCACGCACACACACACACACACGTAGACAGACAGACATGTGTGTGTGTGTGCCGTCCTCGCTCTCCGCGTGCCACGTATCTGTTGAGGTCCCCACCCGGACTCTCTCCCCCTCCTTTCTTTTTGCCCGACTCTTTCGGCAGTGTGGCTCGAGTCACTCGCCGACGGGATGGAGAGCGGGACCATCCGTGCGAGAGAGGTCGGACCGACTCAGTGGTACGGACATGCAGTCGGCATGGTGGACGAGTCTGGGGGGGGGGGCGGCGGAGGTAGGAGGGGCACCGCAGACGTGTCTGCTCCACCACACACATGCTTTCCGGGGCAGAGGCAAGAGGCGTTGGGACGGCGAGAGTGTCCGTTGCTCTCCAGTTGTCCGTCCGAGCACTCTCTTTCTTTGTGCGTGTTGCAGCACTGTGGAGTACTGTTGCGCACCAGCAGGCACAGCTTCGTCGCAGCCAGTGCGTCATGCTTTCGGCGAGGCGACGTATGTATGCATCTACGTATGTGTGTGTGTGTACGCATGCCCACTTCATTCGGCTGCACCTCTTTATCTGCCTCCTCCTCCCCCTTCCCCCTTTCTCTTTGCGCCTGCCAGCGATGCTCCCGTGTGTACGTGGGTGAGGGTGCGCATGACGGCACCGATGGCAACCAAGCCCCCCTACCCTTCCACACCCCGCACGAGCTGAGGATTGCCCACCGTCAGAGGTCCACCACTGCTGCACTCCTCTCCTTTTCTCACTCTCATCTTATCGAGCTGATATCACAACACTTCGCCACATACATCGAGCGCACAGGGACACACACACACACACACATGCACACCACCGCCGCTGCCACCCCTCTCTGTCCATCTCTTGGCGCTTATCTTTCCTTTTCTGGCGGATCCTTTAGCAACACCATCATCACACAACGGCACTGACGGCGTACAGGGTGCGGCGTGCAGCCATTCCCTCTCTCTTCCACTTGACGTCTTAGTCGCCCACTAAGCACGCCACCTGCTTCTCCCCCTGCTCGACTGGGTGCTGTGCTCCATCTCGAGTGCCTGGGCTACTCTTCCCACCCTATCTACATATCTGGCAATTGTGCTTGTGTGTACGCCCTGTGCGCTCTCTGCCAGCCAACTATGCGCTTCTCCCGTGTTTCGGTGCCGGGCATCAAGCGTGTCATCACCATCTGCAGCGCCAAGGGCGGTGTTGGCAAGTCCACCACCTCAGTCAATGTCGCTCTTGCGCTGAAGAACATGGGACACAGCGTCGGCCTCGTCGACGCAGACATAACAGGGCCGTCCATCCCTACGATGATGGGGGTGGAAAGCTCCCAGGTCGAGACGTACCGCGTCGCCGGCAGCGATCGTTTCGGTCCTCCCATGAACTTCGGCGTGAGGGTGATGAGCATGGGGCTCATTGTCCCGTATGACGAGGCCATCGCCGTGCGCGGGCCGATGGTGAACAAGTACATCCGCGCCCTGCTCTTCCAAACGGATTGGGAGGAATTAGACTACCTCCTCATCGACATGCCACCCGGCACCAACGATGTGCATCTCACGATCACGCAGGAGGTCATGCTCTCTGGCGCCGTGATTGTCTCGACGCCGCAGAAGGTGGCACTCATCGATGTGCGGCGCGGCATCGACATGTTCGCGGCCGTCAACGCGCCGGTGCTGGGGCTTGTGGAGAACATGAGCTACTTTAAGTGCGATAGCTGTGACAAGCGGCATTACATCTTCGGCCGCGGCGGCGTGGCACGCGCGGCGGAGGAGCTGGGAGTGCCGTTTCTGGGTGAAATCCCGTTCGTGAGCCGCATTATGCAGGACACCGACGAGGGCGTACCCCCAGCACTGCGCGGAGACGCGACGTTGGAGGCGGCGAAGCCGTACTACGAGCTTGCCGAGCGCATCCACGCGGCGTTGGGCGAGAGCGAGAGGAACAAGGCTGGCGACGGCAGCGGGAAGGATGACCGTCAACGCGCTCCTGCCCCCGAGCCGACTATCGTATTCGAGTGAAAGACGTGCAGTGCGACGGAGCAGGAACCAAAACAGCGAAAAAGGCGACGCCGAGTTTTGCACAGAAGAGGCCACTCTGTTGGTTGGCTGCACTCCTCCCCCTCCCCGCTTATCATCGGCACGCTGGGGCTTATCCTTGTGTGAATGAGGAGGGTGCGAGCCGGTGTGTGTGTGTGAGGTGTGGGGTGTGGGGTGGGAGAGAAGGGGAACGCTGACCATCGTGTCATGGGGCTCTCTCTCTTCTCCTTCCTCCCTCTTCTTCTCTCACCCTCTGTGGCGATGATGACTCTTCCGTCTCCCTCTCTGCATCTCTCTCCCACCTCTCCTGCCTCCTCTCCTTGCTGCCCTGCCTCATCGCGTCCCAGTTCGCTTCTCTCTCTTTCATTGCCTCCGCTGTGCCCCCCTCCCCCCCTCATCACGCTCGAGCCACGCCCAGCGAGGAGTCCTTATCTTCATCGCCATCATCCGCGTCTGCCTGGGCGAGAGACAGGGAGACGGCATCGTTCTGCCTCTCTCCCTTCTTTTGCAATCCTAGTCTGCGCGCTGCCACCGCTCCCTACTCGCCCTCGTCGTGCCCTTCTCTCTCCTCTCCGTGTGCCTTGCCTGTGGACGTGTGTGCAGCGCCTCCTCTTCCCTCATTTATCCCCTTCCCCCTCCCCCTTCCACACACACATACGCACCCCACCCCCCGCCCCGTTTCTGCGTTATTCTGGACGAGGCGCCCATCGACCTTGACACGCCTGTTGCAGTCAGAGAGGGAGGCGCGCACCGCCTGTCTTTGCGATGACCCATCACAGCAAATCGGTGAGGGCGGCGTCGGCTGGCGTGGTGCTGACGATGATTGTGATGGCGGCACTCTGCTGCACGTCAGCGGTGTGCATCCCTGCCATCGCGCACACGAGCTTCGAAAACGGACGCCGATTTGCGGCGATTCCGGCGATGGCTGCGGTGGTGAAGCCGATCTGGAGTGTGCCGCCGGACTCAGCTGCGGGCACAGGTAGCCCGTCGCACGTGATGGTGAGCGCGTCCCCCAAGTACGAGTTGCCCAATCAGGCGTATCCTCTCAACAAGGCTTCGCAAATGAAGCTCACGCCGGCGTTGGCGGCGGAACGTGTGCACGAGGACGCAGAACACGTTCGTGCCTCCTCGTCCGGCGTCGTTGCTATGGGTACTGCTGCGATCCCTCCGGCTGGTCAGCTGCACATGATGCCAACAACCTTGTCCGGGCAGCTCCTGTGCAGCCCTCTCGCAAATGGAGAGGCAGCGCCTTTGCTGGAGCAGCTCAGCAAGGCATCGAGCTCGTCGCCGAGTCACCAGCGCAAACAGCTGGTGTCGCCGTCGTATAGGGCGGCCGGGCAACTCGCAGCGCAGCAGGACGACCAAACGACCGCAGTGGAGGTGGCACCTGCGACAGTGACGGCAAACGTCAGCTCCTCCGGCTCCTCTGAGGGGTTGTCGAGCGGAGAGGACAACCACGGTGTCATCCTTTCCAGCGGCGTAATCACCTCCTTCACCGTTTCTTTCATCTTCGCCGGCTTGCTACTGATCATGGTGTTGGCAGAGGTTTGCGCAATGGTCAGTGCGTTCATGGAGCGTCGCCGGATGCGTGCGGCCCAAGATCTGAAGGGTGCCGATAACCCCGTCGAGCCCAAGTACGGCGACTTCCGCGATACCGCCGTCGATGTGTCGGTGTAATGTCCGCACTTGTGCTCGGTGGTGGGGAGTGCGCGACTCGGAGTGGGGGAGGGCTTAAGAGGGGGACGAGGCGTCAACGCTGGAGTGAGCACGCGTGTGCGTGTGCGCCTGAGCTGTCGGTGGTGGAGGCGGGGAACATGCAAGATGCCGGGGTGGCAGTGGCTCTGATAGCAGAGTCCAGGTGAGAGGGGGTGCAAAGAGGATGCAGGGCGCCGGCAAATGGTGCGCCGGGCATCTAACCCCCTTTTCCCCTCCGCGCCTCATCTTTTTCTCTCCATGCTTTTTCCATCACTGCTTTCCTGGTCGGGTGCGCCCACAGGTGTGCACGCGTGTGCGTGTTTGTGCGTAGATTTCCTGATGTCCGTAGCATAATATATATGTCTGTGCGCTTGTGTGTGCGTGTGTGTGTACTTGAGATGGCGTCGCTGTCCTGTAGGGTCTGACCACCGCCGCCAACACTGCCCTCCCCTCCCCTCCCTTTTTCCTTGTCCCATTCTTGCCGGACTCTACTTCCGTCCCCGTTTCTCTTCTCCCCCTTCCCCCCTTAAGTGGGTACGCGGGCTGCGGTCCGCGTGGTATTTCATCGCACGCCCTGTGCGCCGCTCCTCTCCGGTCATTTGGCGCTGGAAGGAAGAAAGCGGCAGCAGCGCAGCGCCGAACCCAAAAGCCCCACACGCACACACACACACACATACACATACACGCGCGCGCGAGAGGTGAGAAACGGCGGAGAGCTGACAGTGATGGTGTGTGGGTGCCGAGTGCATGTGTCGTGTGCAGTGATGAGGTGCGGAGGGACGTTGGGGAGGGGGGATGGTGGGTGAGACAACACCATTGTGGTATGTCTTCGTTTCTCGCCCCGTTTCTCACTCCCTCGGCCTTCCTCGTCGTGGGCAGCACACCGCGTCTTCTGCGGTCCCCCTCCCCCTACTCCCGCCCATCGGTCATCTCTTCACGTGCGAGCCTTGCCCATCAATCTCTCTCTCTGCGTGCGTGCGTGCGGGCGTGTGTGATAGGGAGAACAAGTAAAGGCTATCTCCATGCACGCACGCACACACGTCTATCTATCTATCGATGGATATGCGCAGATGTACACGTGTATGCATCGATAAAGCAGTCGAAAGAAAAAGGTTAAACCGCGACCACCACAACCCTCCTCCAAGTCTTTGCAACGCTGTGTCTCTCTCTCTCTCTGTGTGGGCGGCCGTCATGATGCGCAGAGGAGAAGAGCACGCCGTGACGCGAGGTCCCGGCGATGCCCCGTGTGGAGGAGGTGGGGGTGACTCCACGGCGTGTGTGATCGCACTTCGCGCGCGGGGGGGGGGGCTGTCCGCTCCCAACCCTCAATCAACCGAGCAAGTGACATACACACGAAAAGAAAGAAAAAACGAACTGAAAGAGGACTTGTGCACGACGTTGCGCACAAATCCATCAAGCGCAACGGGGGGGGAGGAGGAGAAACGGCCGGCTGCGCAGTACGCTCCAGATGAGTGGAGTGAGCGGGGGACCGTCGTCTTTCCACCCACTCTTCCGCTTTTCCTGTCGCTGTAGTCGCCGCAGCTCTGAGTGGGCGGGGCGCACTTCTCTGCGCACACATCTCTCTCTCTCTCTATCCCACACTCTTTTCGCATGCGTATGCACGAGTGCGGCATGTCTCTCGTTTTCTCTCTGCGCCTGCGCCTGCCATCGTCGTTCCCGCTCCGCTTCCGCTTGTACCATGAGCGGGCGTGCACTCACTCCAGAACACTAGCTGAACAGCCAAAGCACATACACACATTCAAATGGATCCTGTGCAAGAGCTTATTGCGGGCGTTGGCCTGTCAGACGTGGAGGAGGGCGGCCACAGACCGGCGCAGGGGTCCTCGTTAGCATCGTCGACCGCGCTCGACGCGCCCAGTGCACCCGCGCCTGCATCTCCTCCCGCCGCGGCACCACCGCGGCGCACAAAGATGGTGTTTTTGTACAGCGACGAGGATGACGTGGGCGGTGATGGCGACGGCGAGGGCCGCAGAGCGACACAGCCTGCGAGCGGTGTAGCGGAGGTGCTGTGTGATGACCACGCCATTGCCGTCTCGGCGGATGCGCTCGCGAAATTGCAAACAGAGGCGGCGGAAGTGACAGCAGCGGGGATTTCGGACGCTCAGACATCCCTGTTGGACGCCAAAGGGGACGCTGACGGCTTCTCCTTTGAAGAGGACGTGCTGAGTGGACTAGTCGGTGGTGCCTCTGCCTCGTTCACCACCGATGAGGGGATGCGGGTGAGAGAGGTGACAGCACCAGAGTTGTGGGAGGGCGCTGTGGCGGTGGCTGCGTCCTCTTGTCTTCTCAGCGGTGGCCCAGATGCCGCCTCCTCAGCCGCAGACGAGCTGCCTCTCCTTCTGCGTCGGGGACTGCCGGCTGCTGACTTTGTGCTCCAGTCGCGACGCAAGCGCTTCCGTGAAGTGCCGGCGTCTGCCGGTGACACGGTTCAGTCGTCACCCAAGAGCGCTGCTGCGGCTATGACTGGCGGCGAGTCTGCAGCGGCGAACTCAGCAGCGGCAGCCGAGTCGGCCCCACAAGATGGGTCTTCTTCCTCAGAGCTGCATGTTGACCACCCTCAAAGCGGGCAGCGTGACGACGGCAGTGACAGCGTCGAGGTGGAAGTGGAGGAGGAGCTCGACGTGTACCCGGTGTTCGAGGAAAACGGCAGGACAGTGCGTGCTCTGCGAACGCGTTGCGGATACGAGCTTACCTTGGACGAGCGCGACTTGCTCGAGGACTGGGCAGAGGGGGATGAGGAAGATGCGGGGGAGGGGTGCGCAGATCAAGGCGAGGACGCAGCACCGCCTGCCGCCGCTGCTGTAACCGAGGGGGACGAGCAGGCCGATGATGGTGATCATGACGCGCACAATCATGATGCTCCATCCACGACGAGGGCTGGCCAGACGGCCAACTCCGCAGGCACAGCTGCCGCAGACGACGACGAGGATGCAGACGCGGACTTACCGGTGCAGGCAGAGGCTGAGGACTGTGGTGACTTCCGTGACTTCAGCGACGAGGAGGACGAAGAGGAGGCTGAGCTCGACGAGGCAATCATTGTTGCTGTGGTGGAGCAGCTGTTGCGCTGCTGCGAGGCTGATGACTTGGACCCGAAGATAAGCGTCGAGGCGGGCCGCTTCATCGGCGCTGCCAAGCCGCTGCTGGAGCAGCTGACCAACGAGGTGATCAGCCCAGCCGAGTTTGTCCAGCGCATGGAGCGTGACCTGCGCCGCTTCCAGCGCATCTACCAAAGCATCTACCGCCCTCGCGACTCACCGATCGTCATTGACGGCGTCGTGACCGATTTGTGACGTCTTTGTTTCCCTTCCTAATCATTCCTCTATGGTTTACCACGGCTTTCTTTTTCGGTTGGGTACTGGGGCGTTGTATAGAGTGCTGGCTAGCCGGCGCCTGTGTGCACGTGGGTGTGTCTCCCATCACACACGTATTCACTCTGACCGGCGATAAGCGTAAAGCGTTTAAAACATGTTTTCTTTTTTTTTCGTCGGCAGAACTACGCGCGCGCACTCCTTCGTGCGGGCTCACGTACGTGCGCCATCGTCGTGTGTGTGTGTGTGTGTGGCCAGGGACCGAATACCGTTCACCTCCTCCCTTCCGCTACTTTTTTGGTTGGCTGGTTCTGTTCAAGTCAGCCGGCTTGTCCCTCCCCCCTCTCCCGGATCGATGCGCCGGTGCAGGGCGAGCAGTGGGGAGGTGATGGGGCGAACCCAGTCATGGCCCTGCGGGCACAAGGGGACCTACGTGTACGTAGGTGTGGTTTTCGTCTCTCTCTCTCTGTGTTTGTGTGCTCATCCGTCAGCAGAAACAGTCACAGGAACGGGCGTATCTCCTCAGTCGGGGACGCCGCACCACCACACTCCCGTCACACACACGCACATGCTACCTTACCTCTCTTCCCCATCCCTCCCTTTGATGCGCATACACGCCAACACGCTTGCCAACCGCGGCACAGTGAAATACCCCACAGAACAGAAGAAAAAAACAAAGGAGTAGCACGGAGAACGTTAGGACATCCCTCCACCGGCTTCTCCTCGCCCCCTTTTCACCATCAAGTCTCGGCCCCACCCCACCCCACGTGCCTTCTACCCCACTCCCAGTCACACGTGTGACCCCCCTTCCACCAGCGTTTAGGCACAGAGGGAAGAGAACGATGAACCCGTCTGCCGCAGCATACATACCACCGAAAAGCGACGCGAAAGGAGAGCCAAAGTCGTCCTCGGCGGCTGCGGTCGCCAAGCCGCCGTCGATACAGCTGGCGACTAAACTAAGCGCGGCCGCAGAGCCGTTCGTGCCTGGCGGCCCGAAGCAGATGCCCGCGACATCGACGCACGTCGACCCCAAGACGGCCACCGAGGACGGAAAGACGACTGTGTCGCCGCTGACGGAGCGCCCGGCCAGTTCGCTGCCCAACTCTGCCGCTGCTGCGGGTGCTGCAAAGAGGGAGGCAGATGAGAACGAGGACTCTCAGCTGGACTGGCTGCCGGAGGCGCAGCCGACGGATTGGTCGGAGAGCAAACTGCCGAAGCTGTTCGGCTGCCACAACACGGCTGCCAAGGCGACCTCGAGCGCCATCCCGCTGCACGCCTCGTGGGACCTCTACGCCGATGACCACCAAGGTAGCAGCAATACGGCGTCTCATAGCTCCCCCACCAGCACCATGTCCTTCGAGCCCATTTTCGTCTCCAACGTCGGCGACGTGGAGAGCTTCTGGCGACTGTGGCGGTACCTGCCGGCGCCTTCGGGGCTTCCGACTGTCTACACGTACTCGTGGTTCCGTAAGGATATCAAGCCCGAGTGGGAGCACCCGCGCAACAAGAAGGGTGGCACCATCAGCATCGTTGTTTTCGACCGCGACCGCTCCGGCTTGAGCGACAAGCAAGTTCTCGATGACGTCTTCATGGCTATGCTCGTCGGCGCCGTCGGCGAGAGCTTTCATGAGTGCAGCACGACGTTGAACGGTATCATGCTGAAGGTGCGGCCCAACAAACCTGTCACACTGCAGCTCTGGACGGCTCACTCGGAGGTGGGCAAGCTGAAGGCCTTTGCGAATAGCGTGCGTGACACGCTCAGCAAGATTATTGGTGCCAAGGCGATGCAGAAGCTGGAGTACTACTCCCACCACCAAAAGCAGGCCGCTACGAATAGCCTTGCCGCCCGCATGAAGGGCAAGACGAAGATCTCGCCCGATCACACCTTCTAGTCGAAGGAGGCGCGAACGACATAGGGAGACGAGGGAAGAAGGATCGCGAGAAGGGTGGCAGTGAGGGGAGCCGGAGAGGGCGGGTGTGTGGGGAGTACGTGGTGGTCTAGCAGGAGTATGCGTATCTGCGTGCATGTTTTTCTTTGCGTTTTCGCACCGGGGAGGACTGTCAGAGTCGCTCTTCTGGCGGAACGGAGGCAACAAAAGGTTCACCATGGTCACTCCCCCCCCTCTTCTTCCTCCTCCCCCTCCTCCTCCCCCTCTCGCTGTCCTTCTGTGCCTTCCTCCCTCCATCGCACACACGGTGTTTGCCGAGCTCGCTTTGCTCTCTCCCCCTCCCTTCTACATCCGTGTGTCTGCAAGCCTCTCTCTCTGTTTCTTCTGTTTTGTTTTGTTTTGTTGAAGCAGCCACCGCTGTTCCAATGGTGGGGGCTGCGCGCGTGCCGCGATGGAGTTTGTCGTCCTAGCGGGTCCGCTCATTTTTATGGCTGCGGCTTGAAGTGGTGTCGCAGAGGCGTGCGTATCTTCTCCTCCTTGCCTGCTTCTGCGCCGCCGGATGCAGAGATATCGAGGCCCGTGCGTGTGTCGCCTGAGCGACGCGTCGATTCACAAACCTTGTGCGAAGAAAAAAAACAAAAGAAAAATGCCTCTAAAAATGTGGCGAAGACACGCTACATCTCCCTCTCCTCCCCCAGACACACACACACACACACACACACACACGGGCATAGGCACAGGCCCAGGCACAGGCACACACAGCTGAGGAACTGAAGGAAGTAGGCGTGCACCGCATCGTCGTCGTCCGCTCCCTCTCCCTTTAACTCAGTGGGGGATGATTGTGTGGTGCGTCGTGGTGTGTGCGTGCCCGTTGCTTCTGAGAGAGCGGAAGGAAAGGAAAACGAGAGCGGATGCTGCGTTCTGTGTTTCGTGACACGGGAGGAACATTGAGGGAGGGGAGGGGGGGGTACCGGGATGACGTCCGAAGAGGGAGAGATGGCACATGAGAAGGGTCTGACCGGACGGGAAAGCACGCCAGGCGGCGTATCTATCTATGTGTATGCATGTGTTTATGTGTGTGTGAGCGAAATGCCCCGCTCGACTCCCCTCCCCACCACACACCTTCACCTGCCGCAGTCTCTACCGAAAAGATGGGGTGTGCACCCTCTGCACGCGTGCGGCCCTCTCCCATCTCTTTCCTTTACTCGCACAGCCAAGTATTTGCCTTGTTCGGCGAGCCACGGCGACGATGCGTGAGGAGCCGGGAGAGGGGCGCAGCGAGCCGTGGGCAAAGGGAGCACAGGCAACCAGAAAAAAAGGGTGCTGAGCGACAGAGGCTTGTGGGCCACTGAGGTGGGGTGAACAGCACCGCAGACACAGACGCACGGATGCATACATTGGCTAACCACGCGCACGTACAGGCGCACACGCACGCATGCATTTTTCTTTCTCTCTGTGGCGCTCCTCTCATCTTCCTTGAGCGCTTTCTATCCCTTCTGTTTCATGTGGACCCTCATCTCCTTGTGGTGCTCTTGTGTCTGTGTCTACCGATCACAACCTCCCCCTCCCTCTCCGCCTGCTGGCCTCTATCTCGCGTATTCGTCGCGACTGTAAACAACACATCGTCTTGCTCCGCTCTTTCCAGGCTTTGCTTTCCCTCGCATGTGTTATCTATTATTATATATATCTATTGTGAAGGCGATGGCCCATAAGACGCACAGCAGTAGCGACGTATTCCTCGCTCTCTCCCACGTCGTGCGTTCATCGCACTCAAGCTTCTCCTCGTGCCCGTCAACTGATGCTTGTTCCTGTTGTGGTTGCTGTCTTTACGAGTGCGTGTGCGTGTGCGTGTCTGTGTCTGTGTGTGCTGCCGGGTGCACGGTAGCGGGTGATTCGAGCGTTGTTTGTCCTCGCACGCCTGCGATGTCGCCCACCCATTTCGCCCTCCCCCTCCCCCTTCTCCTCCTGGGTGTGCTCAGCTTTCGTCATCTCGGCATGTGTCTCTGTGCCACTTCTTTGTTTATCTTTCTTTAGTGTGTCCGTTGCTCGGATGTGAATGTGAATGTGAATGTGTGTGTGTGCGTCGGGGGATGTGAGAGGGTGTGAGAGGGGAGGGGGAGGGCAGACCACACGACATATGGTTCTCGGCGTCCCTCTTTTTCTTCACACATTCTCTGTCTCTGTGTGTGTGTGTGTTGGTCTTGCCTTTCCGACTTGAACAGCTGTTTAAACTTTATTTTTGAACGTGTCCATTCTGCCACGAACACGTCAACCGGTGTACTCGCAGACACAACCACAGCTCTCCTGCCTCTGTTGCGCTGCATCTATGTCAGGGAACCGGACCCAGCAGCGCCGCGTGGCGTCGTTTAGTCCAGTGCAACGCCACTGCCTCACAGCGCAAGCGAGGTCCAGGATCACGCTCAACATCACCGCAACGTAGCTAAAGGTAGAGACAAGGAAAATGGCAGTGGTTGTGTGTGTGTGTTTGTGTCCAGTTGTTGAATGATCGACACGATTTTCGTAGTGAGCTGGCCCTGACCTGATTATCTCATGCCCGCGTGTCTCTTGCGCACAGCGCCAGCTCAGTCCTCTCCGCGGACACCAAGAGTCCCCGCAACTGTAGCCGAGGGCAGGCTGTGCAGGCTGCTTTGGCCTCCCCACATAAAGAGTAGGTACCGCACCCTGAATACCACGGTGCGGTGGCTCGCATCATGAGGGCCCACGTTGACGGCAACGGACAAAAAAAAACAGAGCGAGGAGCTGCAGGGAGGCGAAATAGTACCGAGGAGAGGGGAGGCGGGCGGGGAGGTGCGCCCACACGCAAGGACACATTCCCCCCTCCCCCCGGCCCACCTCATCAAGTCCACCTCTTCAATCTTGTTTCTTTGAACACTAACAGAAAGAAATAATAATCCGTAACATGTGATCAACGATGTGTGTGCGTGTGCGTGTGCGTGCGGGAAAGACAAGCGAACGGGGGGTGGGAGCGAGACTCTCTTCAGTGCCGTACTAGGTAGGCCCCGAAGGCGGGAGCGGCTGAGAGGGAGGGAAGCCAAGCGATGATGGCCAGGAGATCTGCAGCATTTCCCAGCAGCCACCACATGTCCGTCGCCCTCTCCTTCCTCCTCACAGCGGGCTGCGCTCTCTACCTCCGAGAGGAGCAGACCTGGGGTTCGAACTGACCTCTCTGCGTGTGTGGGTGTGTGGGTGCCATGACGTGCAATGTGTGAGCTGACGTGTGCCCCTGGCGTGACGCGGTGTCCCATGTGTGCGATGTCAGCCCTGCCTGCTCTCTTGCTGCTCGCCCTCCTTTTCCGTCATTCACCTTCCCCAAGTGCTTCTCACTTCGCAGTGATGCTGCGTGTGACTGGGCTCTCTTTATCCGTTTGCACAGCGGTGCAGAGGGATTTGTGGGCACAGGCGTGCATGCGTAAGAGGCACCCCAGCTGCGATCCCGTACACCTCTACTCCTGCCATCCCTCCCTCCCTGCGCGTTGTTACACGTGGTTTCTCTTGTGTGCAATGGTGCCGCTTGACCCCTCTCTCTCTCTCACACGCCGTCCGCACCACCACCGCCATCCCCTTTCACTCAACTCTTGTTTGTGACACACACACACACGCACACGCACACGCACACGCGTTTCTTTTCACGGACTCCCACCATCACCCTCTGTCTCCTGACACGCGGAGAAGTCAGCACGCAGAAGGGCTTCCTCCGTCGTGCCTATCCCAGACGTTATCTTGCTCATTCCTTTCCTTTGTTATTTGCTCACTCGTGGAACGCAATCCTTCGCTCCCTCGATCTCGTATCCGTCTCCCTCCCTCCCTCATCATGCTCCGTCGCGTTTGCTCGTCGGCAGCGGCCTCCCACGCCGCTGCCGCGACGATGGCTGCGCGCAGCCTCACCTACCAACCGCGCATCCGCGACGTGCAGTTCCTGTACGAGGAGGTTTTCGCCATGTACGACCACTACAAGAATCTGGGCAAGAGCCCCGCTTGTGGCTCTGACAGCGTGGTCACGAAGGAGCTGATGGATGCGCTGCTGGAGGAGAGCTCGAAGCTTGCGGTGCAGACGTTGTTCCCGTTGTACGAGTCCAGCGACAGTGAGGGCTGCGTGCTGAAGGACGGCAACGTGACGACGCCCAATGGCTTCAAGGAGGCGTACCAGGCGCTCACGGCGGGCGGCTGGACCGGTATTAATGAGGCCGAGAAGTACGGCGGGCAGGGGCTGCCCCTGTCGGTCGGGTTCACGACACGTGAAATGATAGCGACAGCGAATTGGGGGTTCAGCATGTATCCTGGGCTCTCTCTGGGTGCCTGCCGCACTCTCATGTCATGGGCAAGCGACGAGATGAAGGACCAGTACCTGCCCAAGCTGGTGAGTGGTGAGTGGAGCGGGACGATGTGTCTGACGGAGCCGCAGTGCGGGACGGACCTGTCACAAGTGAAGACGAAGGCGGAGCCATCCGGCGACGGCAAGTCGTACCGCATCTCCGGGACGAAGATCTTTATTTCCGCCGGTGACCACGACCTGACGGACAATATTATTCACGTTGTGCTTGCGCGGCTGCCGAACTCGCTGCCGTCGACGAAGGGGCTGTCGCTATTCCTTGTGCCGCGGCATGTTGTGAACGATGACGGGTCACTGGAGGCTGCGAGGAATGTGGAGTGCATTGCGCTGGAGAAGAAGATGGGGATCAAGGGCAGCTCGACGTGCCAGCTGAGCTTCCAGAACTCTGTGGGGTATCTGATCGGCGAGCCGAGTGCCGGGATGAAGCAGATGTTTACATTCATGAACGCCGCGCGAGTCGGGTGCGCGCTGGAGGGCATCTGCCACGCGGAGCTTGCGTTCCAGAACGGGCTGCGGTACGCGCGCGAGCGGCGGTCTATGCGCGCGCTTGGCGGCACAAAGGAACCGGAGATGGTGGCGGACCGGATCATCTGCCACGCGAACGTGCGGCAGAATGTGCTGTTTGCGAAGGCTATTGCGGAGGGCGGGCGCGCGCTGCTGCTGGACGTTGGGCGGCTGCTGGACCTCCACGCCGCTGCGCCGGACGCTGCAACTGCGGAGGCGCTAGACCACGAGATCGGCTTCTACACACCGATCGCGAAGGCGTGTGTGACGGAGTGGGGGGTGGAGGCAGCGAGCCGGTTGCTGCAAGTGTGGGGCGGGCACGGGTATATTAAGGGCAACGGAATGGAGCAGATCCTGCGCGACTCGCGCATCGGGACCATCTACGAGGGCACGACGGGCGTGCAGGCACTGGACTTCATTGGACGCAAGGTGCTGAGCACGAAGGGCGGCAACCAGGCAAAGCGGTTCGGGAAGCGCGTGAGCAAGCTTGCGTGGGCGCACATGCTGTCGACCGGCGCACTGGGGCGGTACGGGCGACAGCTGTGGCTGATGCAGAAGCAGTGGCGGATTGTGACGACCCGGATCGGACTCATGGCGTTGAAAAACCGCGACGCCGCCGCCGCGTCGTCGGAGGACTTCCTGATGTACACGGGATACATGACCCTTGGATACTACTGGCTACGGATGGCGGAGGTGGCCCAGCGCAGGGTGGCAGCCGGGCAGGACGCGGACGGGTTCTACCAGACGAAGCTGGACACGTGCGAGTACGTGTTCACGCGCATTCTGCCGCGCGCTGAGGCACACAAGAGGATCATGCTGGCGGAGCCGACGCTGTGCAGGTACAAGGAGGAGAACTGGGACATCTGATCACGTGGCACACATACGCTGCGTAGCTGCTGCTGTCGGGAGGGGTGAGGTGGCCGTGCGTGGACGCTTCTTCCCTGCTTCCCAGACGTCTCCTGCGTGGCGTGCGTTCGTGAGCCTCTTGGC
Organism: Leishmania mexicana MHOM/GT/2001/U1103; assembly: GCF_000234665.1. NCBI lineage: Eukaryota > Euglenozoa > Kinetoplastea > Trypanosomatida > Trypanosomatidae > Leishmania > Leishmania mexicana. The sequence continues at coordinate 962,618 of NC_018332.1, forward strand.
ACAGCAGCCAGCGATCCTCGCGCCTGCAGATTATTTGCGTGCCCCGTCCCTCGCCCCTCCTCCGCCCTACTAACGTGCCTGTTTAGACACTCCGGATGTCGCCGTCGTGAAGGATGGCACGCATGCATGTCTCACCCTCTCCATCCCTCCACTACCTCGCTCTGAAGAGCATTACGAGGTGCACACACGGCGACATCACGCGAGCACACGCCTTGGGGGAGGGGGAGGTTGCGCCTCTCCGCGCTGTTTCTTTTTTTCTGGTTGCGTTGCCCTCTCTCGGTCTCGATGCCTGCGGATGGCACTCGCAGAAGACCCCGCGCGACAGAGCGAGCCGCTGTGGGTGTGTTTGTGCCGACACGTTCCGCTCTCTTCGCCTCCGCGCGTGTGTGACTGGCCCCCCTCTCTCTTGCTGAAGAACGATATGTGGATGTTCGCGTGATTTTATTTCCGACGCTCATGACGGGGCTCTGATGATGCCGCCTCTGCTGACGTGTTGCAATGCCCGAGTGTCCGCGTACGCCCCCCCCCCTCCTCTCCCTACTCTCTCTGCGTGTGTGTGTCGTGTGGTGTGTGTGTGTGTGTGGCGGCAGCCAGGCAGCCCCTCCCTCCTCCCCCAGCCCTGCCAATTGCCGGACCCCACTTCTCGTCGCGGCAGGGCCACGCGCATGAGGCTTGGGGAGGCCAGTGCGGTGCATCGCTACTGATGCCGGCGGTGAGGCCCTGGGTGGTGCTGCCTCGGAGCGCCCCGCGACCGTGCACACGCCTGTGGCGTCCATATGACCGGGCAGCGTGACTCGAAGGCACGCCACACCCGACGCTCACACGGCCCACCGGTGTGGTGGCGCCTGTGCCGCTCCTGGAGACGCACCAGGTGGCGGCCGACATAATGCGGCTGACTGCGAGGCGACCTGCGAAGCGCAGGGTGGGCGGAGTATGAGGCAAGGACCTCGGGCAGGTCACCGAGGCGGCGCGTTGCCGTACTTCTTGTCAAGGGCTGCCATCGCGCCACGCGGATGGGAGGGTGGCGGGCGGGGCCTGCGACCGGCCGTGGGCGGTCGAGTGGCGTTTGAGTTCATGTTCCGTGGCATCGTATGGACACATGGATGCGAAGAGCGTTTCTTTCTTTATTCTGTGCTTCTGCGGGCGCGTTGTTGGTGGATGCGTTCTTGATGGCTGCCCTTTACTTCTCTGTTTCTGTTTTCCTTTACTCGGTGACGATTGTCGACTTGAGCGCGCGTGCCTGGGCACACAATACGGGCCGCGCGCGTGCCTGTGCGTGAACTTGTGTGGTGCCTATGCTTTCCCCCTTCCCCTCTCTTACGAGCTGCTCCTTGTACAGCACTCAACGCATACCCGCCCTCTTTTTTCTGTGTTTTTCTCGCGCGGCCTCGCCCTTGCCGATGTGCTTGGGGTTTGTGCGGGTGTCTGTAAGGGTTCCTCTGGGTAATCGCGTAGGTTGGTGCCTTCTCCTCCCTCATCATGCAAAGACTCTGAGGTGGGAGGGAGGTGAGGCTCGTTGCTCCTGATCTCAGATACCCGCACCCACGCCGGGGTGCTCAACCGCAATGCTTCTTCATGACCTTACCCCCTCCCTCCGTGATGTTGTCTTCTCTCGTTTTTCTTGAACGTGTCTCCCCACTCTCTCCGATTGTACGCGCTACCTTTGTTTTGCATCTCCCTGTCTGTCTCTGTACTCAGTCAATACGATGCAAGCGGTGTGAAAGCGCACGCATGCGCACGTGTTGGTGCCTTCGGGGTGCCTCTGGGGGTTTCAGCTCGATGCACACGCGTACCCACACACACACACACATACACACGCACATGTATGTGCTGCTGCTGCTGCTGTCCTCTGGCGGATCTCTCCCCCCTCCCCCTTTCACCCACTCCCCTTTCTTTTTTTCCTTCTTTTCGAAATTTCTTCTGTTCCGTCCCTGTCTTGCATCGGGCACGTCCAGCGGCGTCGACTCCCTCTCGGCCTCCCTCTCTCCCCCTCTCGCTCACTCACTCACGAATCTCTCTGAGTGTGCCTGTGTTTTATGTATGTCTGTGGCGGTGGTGGTGGTGGTGTGTGTGGGTGAAGTAGCGATCAACGATGCCTCTCTCTCCAGGCCCCGTGTGTGCCTGTGCGGGTGGGGTGCGCACTAGGGAACACGAGCGATAGTGCGTGCTGGCGAAGGCGGACGCTCGAAGACACATCACGTCTGCTCCCCCAGTCGCGTCGGGTCTCGGTGCTCATCTCACGAGCGTCTTTCTGCACGTGAGTGTGTGATCAGACGACCACCCCCTGTCTCCGCGCTGCGCGCCTCTTGGCCGTTTTTCCTTTCTCTTCCCTCGCTTCACGCCAAGCCATTCTTTGCCGGTGCGTGCAAATTGGGCGTGTGCGTGTGCCTGCGTGCGTGTGTGTGTCAGCACACCGGCTCGCTGCCTTTGTAAAAGCGAACTTTGAGTTGGCGTATCTCCTCCTCCCTCACTCACTCTCTCTCTCGTCCCCGCCTGCTCTTACGTTTGTCTGCGCTCGCCTGTGATTACCACATGATTCGAGTTGTGGACCGCCTTGCGCAGGAATACGGATTACACAGACTCTACTAGACACCCCACCTCCCCCCACTCGCACGCCCATACGAGCCGCGTTGGTGGCACCATAGCTGCAGCGATGGACGCACGTGCCAGCATGCGTGCAATACTGGAGAGCGCGCGGCAGTCGATTCGCAATCGTGCCGCCAATCCTACCGGCAAGACCGTCCTGAAGAAGGGGCGGACTCTTGAGGATTCGGCGTCGTCCAGCCGCCACACGCAACCCAAGGTGCAACCGACGCCTTCCTCCCCCTCCTTGGGCGTTACAGAGGCGCTTCACTTCCAGAAGGACACGGCAAGTGACGCAGATGCGGCCACGGCGGAGGCGAGTGCGCTGCATGCAAAGGAAAACCAAATGCGCTTTGTGCGGCACTACCATCGCCTGCTGCTCGCCTTCATCGAGGACAAGTCCAAGTACGAGCTGGAGCTGCCGAGCCTCTCCTCACTGGACCGCATGGTCGTCCACGCCTTGGCGGAGAAGTGCAATCTGTCACACGAGTCCACTGGCGACCGCGCCGATCGCGTGCTGCACCTCAAGAAGGATATTTTGTTCTTCCAGAACCCCGAGGCGGCGAAGCAGGTGAATCTCGACGACATCATTGAGCGGGTTTCGTGGAAGGAGAGCAAGTTCCAGATTCGCTACGTGCGGTCGGCGAACCCGGCACAGGTCGCAATCGGCGACATCGGAAGCTACGCTGACGAGGACGCCCTCGAGAAAATTGAGCGGTTTCGCCGTGCCACCGACGAGTATCGGCACGCCACGGACATGGGCTACACCCAACAGGAGCTGCTGCTGGCGGAAGCCGGTGCCAATGGTGAAGGCGCTGACGCCGCGGACGGGCAGAGCCATGCGGTGTCTGGGAGACTGGAGGAGATCTTGAGCCGACCAGACACGTCCTCTACGCCGGCCATTACGACGGGGCCAACGTCTGCGGTGGCCTCATCTACGTCTCCGCCGCCGTCGTCATCGACGTCCACGATTGCGGCTGCAATGGCGCGGTCCAAGGCAACGGCGGCGGCTAATGCTGCCAAAGAGGCCGCTGCCACATCGACGATATTCTACGATGAGGTGTGCCGAACCTGCGGCTCACGAGCGCGGCTGGGTGGATCGCCGCAAGGATGGAAGTGCAGCCACTACTGCGCGCATTGCACCCGTCAATCCATTTGGTGCCTGGAGGAAGTGAGGATCAAGGAGGAACCGGCGAAGCACCACAAGCGAAGGCGCGACGGGGCGTCGTCGGCCGAGGATGGAGGCGAGAGTGGCCGCCGGCAGCGTGGCGAGCCGGCCGTGGAGGAGATCGATCGCGAGGAGGGTGAGGACGACGGCGCTGTCGGGCACTCCCGCTCGAAAAGTCGCGGCAGCAGCGGTGAAGAGGACGCGGACGAGGCCCTCACCTCGGAGGACGTGGTGGAGATGGCGGCGACGAATGACTTTAGTGCCAAGGACACGAACTGGTTGCGCGAGTTTGCCTCACGTGAGACGGCACATGTGGCTGACCAGATCGCCTTCTGCATCGACTTTGGTGACCTTACCGAGACACGTGTGTTCCGGCGCTACGGCGGCGCAGCGGCACCGTCGGAGGCGGCGTGCTGGTATGTTGTTCTTCGTGAAGTGCGAGAGCTGTCCTTGACGGTTGCGGACCTCGTGCGGGAGCTGTTGAACGAGGCCTTCGTCGACCCGTCGTCGGCTGCTGCACAAGATGGCGACGAGAAAACCACATCGGCTCCTACAGTGGAGGTTATTCACACGGAGGAAGCGGAGGAGCGCGCGATGGACCACCTCGGCATCGCCTTTCCGAACCTCTCCGTGTACGGCACCGACTGCGTGGCGGTGTGCCAGCTACGCCCTGCCGTACGATGGGCCTCCGTGCCCCGGCTGCCCATCCGTGAGGAGGCCCTTCAGCACCTGCGGCAGCGCTACGGCGCACGGCACGTGTTCCCGACGCAGTCGCTCGAGGAGGCGGTGCGACGTGCTGCCGAGTCTGGTTCGCCCTCTTCCTGATCAGGAGAGACGCGCTCGCTTTTGAAGCACTTGCCGATGGACCCGTCGCTCTTCTCACCCTTTGCCACTCGCACTCGAAATCCAGATGGCTCCGTCTGTGTGTCAGCACACGTGCGATCAAAGGTTGCATGGAGGACTCCCCCCCCCCACACACACAGACATGCGCACATGTGAGGTGGATGTGATGGAAGTCGCTGATGTTTGTCCTCCCTGGGCATCTCCAGCGAGCGAGAGAGGCTTCTGCTCTATGCGCTGTGGCCCCCCTGCTCCTCTCGCGGACTTGGCTTGATGCGTGTGCCTTTCTACGAGGAATGACTGCCTGGGCGTAACTGTAAGCAAGAAAAACTTGACACATACACACATACAGAGGGATGAAAAGCCCCCCCCCCCCCCCCCCAATAGGTGATCCTCGGTGGAGGGGAGGACGAGTGGCAGCACCTCGCCGTCGTCGTCGGAGGTGGAGGCGGGGGTGGGACAGTCTTTCCTTTTCCTTCCTTCGCGTCAGCAGCGGCATGGGCCGATGTGAGGGTGCTGCGGCAGGCTGTCCTTGGAGCGCCCATATGGAAATGCGCCAGCGAAGCTTGCGTGTGCGTGCGTGGCCGCCGTGGCATTCTACCGAGAGGAGGGACGATGCCCAGCGCCGGCAAGGATCGCCGTGGGTGCGCATTTTTTCTCTGATGTGGACACCCGTTTCCGCCCAGGCACGCGACAGACAACCATGCGCCACCCCTCCTCGCCACCCCAGAGAGGGATGGGCGGGACGCACTCGCAACACGTGCACGTGGGGGCGCCTGCGTTGCTTAATGCCCTCGTCGCTGTGAGAGGGGAGACAGCACTTGTAGGCGGACACACTTGCCCACTGCTGGATGTGCTGGTCTGCGGAGAGAGGGCGATGGAGGGGCAGGACGGAGGGGGTGACATTGTCTGCCTGCCTGTTTCCCTTCCTTTATCCCGATTCTCGGCACCCCCTTCTTCCTCGCGCGGCTCGGTGGGTTGCCTTTGGTCTTCTCATCGTCTGCCTCCTCCTCCTCTTCTCCCCCGTCGCCACCGCCGTCTTCCTCTGTTGCTTCCCTTTGTTTCGCTCATTTCGTTCAGGCCGTGTCTTCTATCTCGAGGCGAGGGCAAATATTTGCTGCTTGTGTGCATGGACGCGCCGGTGGCAACGTGGCGCGGTTGTCAGCACACGGGGGTTCCGGATCCCTGCAGCGCTACGTGAGCTACTCCCACTCCCATGCCCACTGAGAGGCGGCGCACACTTATCCACAAAAAAAAATACACCCGCCTCATTCATTCACAGGGGTACGCACAGACGCTTGCCTCTTCTATCGGCGGCACCAACCCGTCAGCGCCAAGGCGGACCGCGCGACTACATTGGCACCAAGCACATCATCATCTCTCTGTCCCTCGCGGCGCGTCTTTCCTGTGGTGTGTGTGTGTGTGACCAAAAAAAGGGGGAAGGAGGTGAGGGTGGGTCGGTGGGACGCATCCTTCAACGACGAGACTGGCCTTCGCAGCGGTAGGTGCACACAGAGAGAGAGCGGCAGAAGGAGCAGAGCAGCGGTGGTTGAAGGCAGAAGCTTACGCGGTGCGCTGAAGGGGCGATGTACTCGCGGAGACGTCTCCTGCGTCTTCGTGCGTGTGACGCCGGTGTCGCTCAACATCACGCGACGAACCCTGCTATACGAGGACCTCGAGCACGTTTTTTGGTGTCATGGTTGGGCTCTACACACGACACCGACTGCTGCCGCCCGCAAGCGTGGACCAGCGCCGTTCGTTTTCTCTCCCTTCGGCTGAACGAGGGTGAAGAAGGGCAACGGCAGTTTACCGTGCCCTTCCACGTAGGTGCTGGTCGCAGCAGCGGTGCGGCGGGCCCTTTTGCGGGCGAGGCCAATGCGCGACAGCCCGCCGCCTCCTGTGTGGACGAGGCGCTGAGGCGCGACAGAGCGGGGCCTGGCCTTCCTTTTCTAAGGGAGGAGGACACTGTGGCCGCAGACAATGGCAGGGGCACGACGGCGAGTGCGACGTCGCAAGCCGCAGGTAACGCTGCCAGCGGTGCCAGCGGGCCTCGTGGCGACGGCAGGGATGACAGCTGCCGCCTGAAATTATCCGACGCATCTGTGGCAGTCATGGAAGCAAACACGGGCGCTGCGGGGACCCGTGAAGCCCAAAGTGCGAGCGCCCCCTGCTTTCCCGTGCCGCGGCCTCGCCTACACCTGCCGATGGAATTCGCACTGCCGCAGAGGGAGGCGACATTTTGCACCTCCCTCTGTGCATACCACGGCACCGGTGGCGGCTGTCGCGCTACTCCGGCTACCGCGGCTGCGCCGTTCACGAGCCCTGTATCGGATGCTGTTTCGCCTTCCATCACGCCCACCACGGAGACCCATGAGATCTACTCGGGCCTCTTTCGCGAGAGCTTTGTGAACCCTTTCAACGGCCGTCTCGTCCGCACGACTTCCATGACCGCCAAGATGCTGTTTGGCGTCGGTTTCTATCGAGGCGTGTCAAACCCGCTGCAGATCGAGTGGAGTCCGGCAGAGTACATGGTGGCGCTCCAGAAAATTATGTCAACTCAACAGCGGAACGCAGCGCGTCGACGGGAGCGACAGGCACAGCAGGAGCTCAGAGACGTGAAGGCCGCCGCCGCTGCGCCAAAGTCGTCCGCATCAGCCACCAAGAAGGCGAGAGCAGACAGCTCACGTGCAAGGTCATCTGCAAAGTGCAGTGTCTCTGAGGCAGCCCCCATGCCAGCAGACGAGGCGGTGGCACAGGCACGAAGTCAGCTACTTCGGCCGTTCCTGCGACGTGGTCCCGACCACTGGACGGCGAGCGTGGCAAAGCTCCTCGAGCGGCACGACGCCTTCACGTACATCAACAAGGAGCTGGGGGAGCTCTACGCCCGTTTGCGCGGCTCGTACATGCCCACGAAGCTTGATACCCCCGCGGACCCCTGCACAACGGGCATGACGCTAACACCAGACCAGCGGCACGTGGTGCAGCTGGCACTGCGCGGCATCAACTTGTTCATCGGCGGCAGCGCCGGGACCGGCAAGACAGTGCTGCTCAAGTACATCTACAGCGAGCTTTGTCAGATGGGACTTCGGGTTGCCATGACGGCCACAACAGGCGTGGCGGCCGTTCAGCTTGGTGGATGCACCTTTCACCACGCTTTCAACGCGCCACTCGACACGGTGCCGCATCGGTGGGACGCTAACGCGTTGCGCGCCGTCGACGTAGTCATCATAGACGAGGTCTCACTGCTGGACGCATGCATGCTGGACGCCTTTGACATGGAAGCCCGACTGGCTCGCATGGATCACAGACCGTTCGGCGGGCTGCAACTCATCGTGTGCGGCGACTTCCTGCAGCTCTCACGCGAGGACACGCTGCCGGCGTACGAAAGTGTCGTCTTCAAGCACTTGGTCGCGCTGCGCCTCGTCACTCCAATGCGCCACGCTGCCGACGACCCACTTATGAAGCTGCTGGAGGATCTGCGGCGTGGCCGGTTCGACGCGGAGCGTTTTGCTGCCCTCGACAGGCCAATACCACCGAACACCACGCACATTACGTACCTTTTTCCTCGACGCCGCGAGGCACAGCAGCTCAACGATCTTAAGCTGGGTGAGCTAATGACACGGGAGATGACCTTCACCCCTCAGCGTGGGCCGCTGCAGCTGTGTGGCAGCTTCACGCACTCGGCGTTGGTGGAGCTAAACAGAGACGAGAACGGCATGCGAGCCGCCATGCCGAACCGGGAACGCTTGCTGGAGTTGATTCACGAGGAGGCGCAGCGCGTGCGCGCCGGTCTTCATCGCAAGGACGGCGGTGAGAGGGAGCCTGTGCCGAGTGTAGCGGATCACGAACTTGTCCTGATGCCCGTGCGAGCAGCGGGGGCGCTGGAGACGCGCTTCATTTTGCGGTTGCGGTGCCGCGAGCGGGAGCTGCACAGGGATGAAGCGAGAGATGGAGGCGGTGGCGATGCCGACAGCGGTGATGGTGGTGCTTCCACGCGATCCTCGGCACTCGCTGCGGGCGGCACGTCAGTCCTCATGGTCGACCGAACTCATAGCGGTACCCTCGCCGCCGTCGCGGCGGAAACGTTGCGCAAGCCGATCGTCACTGTCGCGACGAAGCGAACGCGCCGCGTCACAGCACCTTTCTCTGCCGCCGAGTGGGGAGGGATCGCGACTGCCGTTGCCACGCGACTTGGCGGCCGCGTTGTCAGGATGTTGGAGGAGGAGCCACCTTCTATGGTGCCGCTCAGCGTGACCATGACGCTGGCGGACATGACAAGCTCCGATGTTGCCCTCTGCCTCGCGCCGCTGCGACTAAAGTTGGGGTGCCGGGTCATGGTGAATCGCAACCTTTCACGCGCTGTGTCGAACGGCAGCGTCGGCGTTGTCGAGGCCTTTGCCCCGCCGGACGTGAGCCTCTTCCCGCGCCGCACCGACCGCGCGGTGCGCATCATCTTCCAGCGTGTGTGTCAGCAGAAGCTGTTTGCACAGCTCCCTGTTGTGCGCCTTCTTGATGGGGAGGTGGTGCAGATTCCGCCGATCTCGATCGTCCTCGGCGGCACGGCGCAGAGCTACTTCTACGGACACGAGGTGCTCACCATACCGCTACAGCTCGGCTACGCCTTCACGGTGCACAAGGTGCAAGGGCTGACGCTGCAGGGCACAGTGGTGCTGGACTGCGAGAAGTTCTTTGACTGCGCGCACCTGATCTATGTCGCGTGCTCGAGGGTGCGGAAACTCGATCAGCTGGTCGTCTATCGCGTTCAGCCGAAGATGATCATCGTGCGCCGCAGCGCACTGGAGTTCTCCGACAAGCTGCAGGACGCGCGCAACTCGGACGTCTTGAGGTCCCCACCTCCGGCTGCACGCTCCTCCTGGTGTAACCATACAGGACAACGCGTCTTGGCTATTTCCGCCTAAGGGAGACCGGAGCGGGTGCGCGTGCGTAAGCTTGTGCTCGTTCAAGGCGACACCCGCACCGCACAGCGACACGCAGGCATGGCTCATGGCGCCGCTGCTTCTACAACTGCTACGTCGACTACCAGACACCTACACACAGAAGTAACAACCAGCCAAGGAGGTGGCACAGCTGCGCCCCTCCCCACCCCCAAGGAGCGGACCAACCACATCCGCACTCGTCTTCACGACGCCCCCACAGTCGCGCGTGAAGCCCACAGCGAGGGAAGAGCGGGATGGAGAGGCGATGGACCAGCTGCGTGCATGCACGCGTCTGCGTACAGGGCGCACAGCTCGTGTTTACCGTGGCGGTGCGCAGTATGGCATCACTTGTCTCACATTGGATCCCCGCACACGCACATACACAGGGAGGGAGATGCAGGCGCGGGTACGTGCGGCCCCCTCTCTCCGGTGCCGTCTCTGCTTTGAGCACGGCCGATGCTCACACAGGAAGGCGACGGCTTGGATGGCGTGGGTGGAGGGCGGGGTGGGGAGTGATGGGAAGCTAAACGGAAGGCGTGTGATCGATCTGCACGGGTCCCTTGCTCGCTCGCTCTCCTTGTGTGCACGCCGGTGCCTCCCATCGTCTCTCCACTGGCCACCGACCAGCGCTCGTCTTCTGCTGTTGCACACAGGCAAACATGCTTCTCGAAGGAATACGTACTCGACCCCCGTTGGCCTCACCATGCTTGCCGGCACACCTTCATTCGCTCTCGTTCTCTCGTCCATGCACACCGTATTTTGCTGCTTCGCTCCACTGCTTGCGTGCCCTTCACGGCGCTGTCCCTCAGCGCGCACAGGGGACTGACCGAGCTGCGCCTCATTTCGTTGTTGCACATCAGCATTTCACTTGGCATCAGGTCTTCGTTTTCTATTTCCACGGTGTCTCCTCGCCTCCGTGCCCCATCCTGCACCCCCTGGCACGCACTGTACACACCGGTGCGCGAGCGTGCATCGACAGGGGCCCACCCATCTGTATGTGCTTTGAGGGCAGAGGCAGCACACACACACACATACATACGCACGTACACAGCTATATGTTCTTAGATATTGAACTAGACTCCCATATCCGCCGTTGCTGAGACTAATACAGCTGCCGGAGGTGGTGCTCACGAACACAGACGCAAGCAAGCTCCGCTGGCACGCTTGCCGTCTTCTAGTCATGTCGACAGCCGGTCTCTCACGTGCGTACGCAGTGCTGCGCCAACTCGATGTCCTGCGTGCCGAGAGTATCACCAATCCGCTGCCCATGCCCGGCGACCACCGCGCCCGTGTGCGAAGCGAAGAGCGAGGCAGAAGTGAGGTGGGACGGTCGCTGTTTCGATCGCGAGAGGAGTCGGCTGCGCGCGACGTACGCCTGCAGGGATACCGAACACCACTGCCCACAGAGAGGAGAGGGCGGTGTACCGGTCGCGGAGGCGTTATCTGGGAGGATTCGATAGACGTAGGTGCGACCCAGGCGTCGACTTCCCGCCTTGCTGCGGCGACTGACCACTGCGGCTACTCCTCACAGCACCCGCACGCCTACGCGCCCGTGCACTCACACCTCACCCCTGCATCCCCCACTCACGACGGACCACAGATGGAGGCATCTCGGCCGGCAGCCGCTGAGAGGGACCGCCATGCCGCAGCTTCCACCACCAGTGCTGGCGTTCAGTCTCGCCGCTCTCCACTCTCTGGAGAGTACCCGCTGGACAACAGCTACGACCACCATGCGCCGCTGAGTCGCGGCAGCGGTGCCTCTCCGTCGCTCTTGTCGTCATCGAACTCCCCCCTCTCACATCGCCGGTACAACGCGCGGGTCACAACAGAAGAACGACCACTGCACCGCTCGCCGTCGGCGCGTGCGGCAGTGCCATCGCCCGTTGTGTTGCCCGCCTCCTCCACGAGCGAGGCAGTGTACGTGGCTGCTGCCCACACGTCTTCGTTGCTGGAGGTGTACTTTGACAAAGATCACATGCAGTCAGTTCTAGACAGCGTGGCCGCTGCCACTGCTGCTGCTACGTCTCCAGCGCGTCCTGGTAAAAGGGCTGCTGGTGAGGCAGACACTGCGCGTTGCCCACACACGCGCACGGCTCGTGGCACCCATCGCGGTTCTGGGGCGGCGGCGGATTTTGCGCATAATCCCAGCACCTCCGTCGATGCTTCAGCGACTACGGAGGCTGCCGCCACGCAGTCGTCACTCAGTAACTCTTCACTGATGGCGATGCCAGGCGGAGATGCGCAGTCTGCCAGCGGCACCTCTCTTGTCGTGGCAGCCGATGATGAGCGACACCCACTTTGGCAGCTATCCATGTCGAAGAACGACGTGGACGACAAGCAACACCACTGCCGCTCGGCAGCCGCCGCTTCTGCGGCGTCTCTGCGTCCTCTACCTTCCCCTTCGCCACCCGGCGACCTGTCGTCCTTCTACACCGCTGCTGGCCGCAGTGTGCGCGCGGAGGGCGGAGGTAACGCGTACGCGGCAGAGGCACCGCAACACTGGCAGGAAGAGGCGTGCGTCTCTTTGAGCAGACACTGCCGCTTGCCACCGCACGGGATACCGTCCCCACGTGGTGCAGTCGACGCCGGGCCATCCCCGCCTCCAGCTCTCGCGGATCGCAGGAGCGAAGGGGTCGGAGAGGATGGGGGCGGTGGCGCTGGCGAGAGTGAAGGCAGCAGCCGTTTGGGCCTCCATGGCCTCTGCGCAGGCAGGGCTGAGGAGGGGCGCATTGGCCAAGATGCGTACCAAAGGGAAGACGAGTCGCTTCCCCTGCGTGCCCTCTTCGGTGCCGCCGAGGAGAAGCCGGTGCAGAGGGCCGCTGTCGACGATTACCATCAGCGCGGTGACACACAAAGGCCGTCGCAGAACGACTCGGGAGGGCAGGGCGTCGCATGCGGTGGACGTCGTCGCGTGCTGCCGCTGTTCCCTGCTGCGTACACGAAGGCGGTGCCTTTCCTCGACTACCTGGCGCGCGTCAACGCCGCCAGCTCACACCAGTTGCTCAAGGAGCTGGCTGCCATGGGCGACGCTTGGGCCACCGTAACAAAGGCAGAGGACCCCGCCAGGGGTGGAGGTGAGCATCCTGAGGTGACAGAGTCGGTTGTGGTTGACTGCCTTGCCATGGACCTGCTCTTCAACAAGCCTGGCGCACTCGAGTGCATTGTGGTGCCTTGGCTGCGCACGCGTCTGGAGTCGATGATGGCGACGCATTCGGCAGACAGGATGCACTCCAGCGCCCGAAAGCATCGCGGGCGAGGCAAGGCCGTCGCTGCCAACGCACTTCGCCTCACGGCGGAGTCGGAGGCGGAGGGCGCCGGCGCGGAAGGTGCTGCGGCGAACAACAGCGTGCTGTGCGCCATCATCGGTCTCGGCCCCGTCGCTTTCACGCTCCTCCCCACTCTCCTGCAGCTACTTATCTGGCTGCCTCCGCCGTCACCAACGTCGATGTGTGATATGCGCCTGGTTGGACTGGCAATACGCACCGTCGGCGGTGTCGAGGGACTAGAGGCTGTGATTCGCATAGTGCAGCAGCAGGGAGAGGGACCGCACGTTCTGGCTGCAGCGGCGTACGCGCTCAGCACCTACAGCTTCGAGCTCGTCGGCCACACGAGTGTCTTGTGCGTCCCAGCTGGCGCGATGCGTCGGCCTGATGCGAAGGGAGGCGCAGACTCGCTTTTCCAGCTTGTGCCGGATGGCCTTTCCGCCTCTCCTGTGGACTCACTCTCGGCGTCTCCGATGATGGAGGAGCTGCGGCCGCTCTTTGGCCGCGACCCTCTCTTGTTCTCTCCCACTGCAACGACAGCAGCGCCGACGGGGCGGCATCTCCTCCACCTCCAGTCACCACCACCGTACCGACCCACCCACGTGATGGTTGACGCGGAGCTCGCACGATGCGAGTTACTGGCGCACCTCCGCTCCGACCAGTTTCACGTGACGCACGCGCATCCGTACGTCATGGCGTTACTGAATGATGCTCTGAACGCGGGGTTGCTGAGGGCCGTCGTGACGCCGGCGGCGCAGAGTCTGTACTCGCCCACCTTATCGCAGCTGCGCCGAGACCTGCACCAGGTACTGGCTGAAGGTGTCGCCAGCACCGCCCCACACCAACAAGGCAATGACGTCGGCAGTGACGTCGATGAAACCGGGGCAACTGTGCACGCGCTGTTGCGACTTCCGCGTCTCCCGTACTCCCTTGATCGGTTCTTCGCAGAGGAAAAAGACATGCTTTTTGCACTGGAGTCGGCGCTGGTGCACGCCCTCTTGGCGCGCTCCGCGACGCCGCTGGTGCAGGAGCAGGCGCTCATGTCGCTGAGCACGCTGCCTCCGGTGGCCCGCGTGCACGTGGTGCAGCCTGTGACGGACTTCTTTATAAGGTCGGCACGCACGCTGCAGCTACAACAGGCGACCACGATGCGACGCACTGTCACCCAGGCTGGCCGCAGTGGCCCTCCAGCAACCGGCCGTGGCCCCTGTAATGGAGCCAGAGGGGTAGATGCCGACGGTGCTGTCACCGTCGCAGCGGCCATCGCTGCCGGCACTGTGTGCGTGAACCCCCTTGCCCCGAGTTCTTGCGTAGATAGCTGTGTTGCGTCGCTCGTTCCCGTCTTCCAGGAGCTGCTCCACTCGCCGTTGTGGCGGGTGCGGCACGCGGCGTGTGTGGGGCTCGCGCGCGTTGGCCCGTTGACGGCAGACCCATCCTCTATTGTTGACTTCCTGCTCACCTGCCTTGTACTCCATGCCACTTTGGTAACGGAGGGGGGCGGCTCAAGCCAGGCGCCGTCTGCCGTCGCCACACGGTCACCAGAGCTGCCGTTGCAGTCTGCCACTGTCGTGTGGTGTCTTGCCCAGCAGCGGCAGGGCGGTGCGCGGGCACTGTTGCAGCTGCTGCAGGACCCTCAGCAGCCTTCGCAAGTGCACCATTGGTGCGCCTTTCAGCTCGCCGAGGTGGACGTACGCGAGGCGTGCGCTAATCTAAACAGGGGCGAGTCCCCTGAAGCCGACACGCTGCTGGATGAGCTGGTGCAGGTGCTGGGCAGGCTCATCGCGACGCAGGGTGCCTTGGAAGAGGACACCGTGCTGCTCTGTGTGCGTGCGTTGGCAGAGGTGGTGTACCGACACTACGTCCATGCAACATCGCCGGCCAACACTGCTGCTGCGATGGACGCTGTCCTTTCCCTCGACACGGTTCAGCCGGCGCAGGAGGCTGCCGCCTGCTACCAGGAGGAGGAGCCTAATGCCTGCTACACTGTCCTCACGTCGGTGCTGGAGTCGGCACTGCTGCCCACCAACGTCCTAAAGGCGCTGTGCCTGTACCTCTGTAGGTACGGCGGTGGCCACGGGGAGCTGTACATATGCACGGAGCTGCTCCAGAGCAGCTCCGTCGCCGTTCGCACCGCCGCCGCATTCGGGCTTCGGGCCTGCGGCGCTAAGGTTCTGCGTAGCGTCGTGCTGGGCATGAACGACGACAGCTTCGACGTGCGGCGGGAGTCCTTCGAGACACTGAGTGCCATCGGTGCAGCTGCGGCGCTGGAGGTGCTGCGTCAGCGGCCGGCAGAGCACCGATATCAAGTGCAAGCCGCACTACGCGATTGCCTGCTGCAGGACGCCAGCCGCCCCGTGCCACGCAAGGTGGCCGAGACTCTGTATCGTGCACTTGTGGACGAGGAACTGCTCGCGGCGCAGGAGCTGTCGTAGCCACAACATCTGCAGCATAGGCAAAATAGAGAGAGCCCTTTATGGGAGGATAGGTAGGAGTGGCGGTGGTGGCCGGCGCGCGTGTATGGGTGCGTGTATGCGTCGTGTGGCACGCGGTGAATGGGCTTCAGCACTCGGCTCGCCGTCCAGCAGTGAAAACACAGCATCTGCCAGGTCGTCTCCCTTCTGCTTCCCTGACGAAGCACGCACACACGCCTCGGCCCCTCCCCTCCACCGACCTCCCAGATCGTCCTCTGCTCCTTAATTTCTTGGTGCCTTGCTCTCCTCCGCGTTGCTGTCTCGCGCTCCACTCCACATACGCACACGTCGATGTCGCTCTGCGGAGGAACCGTTGCGTGGACGTGCACATCGATATCCCAAGTCTCTGTGTGCATCTCTATCCCTGTTCTCTCTCCGACCTTCCCTCTGTTCCTGCACGTCTACTCCCCTTGCTTAGCTCTGATGATGCCGCCTCTGCTGACGTGTTGCAATGCCCGAGTGTCCGCGTACGCCCCCCCCCTCCTCTCCCTACTCTCTCTGCGTGTGTGTGTCGTGTGGTGTGTGTGTGTGTGTGGCGGCAGCCAGGCAGCCCCTCCCTCCTCCCCCAGCCCTGCCAATTGCCGGACCCCACTTCTCGTCGCGGCAGGGCCACGCGCATGAGGCTTGGGGAGGCCAGTGCGGTGCATCGCTACTGATGCCGGCGGTGAGGCCCTGGGTGGTGCTGCCTCGGAGCGCCCCGCGACCGTGCACACGCCTGTGGCGTCCATATGACCGGGCAGCGTGACTCGAAGGCACGCCACACCCGACGCTCACACGGCCCACCGGTGTGGTGGCGCCTGTGCCGCTCCTGGAGACGCACCAGGTGGCGGCCGACATAATGCGGCTGACTGCGAGGCGACCTGCGAAGCGCAGGGTGGGCGGAGTATGAGGCAAGGACCTCGGGCAGGTCACCGTGGCGGCGCATTGCCGTACTTCTTGTCAAGGGCTGCCATCGCGCCACGCGGATGGGAGGGTGGCGGGCGGGGCCTGCGACCGGCCGTGGGCGGTCGAGTGGCGTTTGAGTTCATGTTCCGTGGCATCGTATGGACACATGGATGCGAAGGACCTTCCCCCTGCTTCCCTCTTGACGGCATAGCGCCCACTTGCCATCGCCACATGTCCGCATGCATTCCGTGTCGCCCCTCTATTGCTCCCCGCCCTTCCCCTATATCCCTCGCCCACCGCCTCGCACTGGCAGAGTCTCTGCCCCCCCCCCCCCCCCCCCCGTCTTGCGTGCGTCTCACTTTGTTGTTCTCCGTCGGGTCTCTCTCCTCTCTTTGCCTGCAGCTGCACCGTGTTTTGTGTTGTGCGTGTCTCTGCAAACGCCGAGCGTCATGGCGGGCAAGACAGTGCGGGCGCTGCACCTTGAGGGCAACAAGCTCTTCGAGGCGGGGCGCCTCAACGAGGCCGCGCGCGCGTTCCGCGACGCCGTGGATCGCTTCCAGGCGGATAGGCTCTCGACAACGTCTGCTGTGGAGGAGTTCGTCAAGGTCGCGGGCAACTTGTGTGTCTGTCACCACGCAACGGGTAACTGGCACGAGTGCGTCAAGACGGCCCGCGAGCTACTCGCCATCTACCCGATCATCCCCAAGGCGTACGCCGCGATAGGGATGTGCATTGTGAACCGGCTGCTGGAGCAGGAGGCAGAGCAGCGGGCGATGGATGCGCAGAACAGTCCGAGTATGCCGCCGCGGTCAGGTGAGGAGGTGCGCCGTGATGCGCGGCGGTACTTGGTGAAGCTTGGCGGTGCGGTTTGTACAGCTGACGACGCCCACAAGTACCTGTGCCGTGCGATTCTCTTGTCGGAAGGGGCGCTGCAGGTGTCCCTGGGCCCCTATGTGGAGACAGCTGTGCGGTGGGTGAGCGAGCAGCTGCTGTCGGCCGGGCTCTCTTTAGAGCGTGAATATGGCGACGGCGTGGTCGGTGAGCTAAGCGTGCTGGAGGAGAGCGTCTGCGATGCGCCGCCGCTGCTGGATGTGGCACCGGTGCCCATTGAGCGTCACCCAATTCGTGTGTTGGACGCTGCCGACATGAGCGCCGCTGGCGCCAGTGGCACTGCTCCTGAGGGCTGCCGTCTCGAGGAGCTTCCTGAGGCGGAGGCGGAGGCGATTCTGCAGGCCATTCAGGATGGTGAGCGTGCCGCGCGGGGCGAGGCGGCTGACTCACCGTCTCCTGCCGCGGAGAGCGATGCTGCCGGCACCTCGACCGCCATGGACCACAGTGGCAGCATTTTTAGCAACACAAGCAGCCACGCCGCGGCGACACCGCCGCTGGACTACTTCCTGTCACAGCAGCGCACACGCGTGCGGGTGTGTCACGCCGAGAGGGGTGGTATTCCTCGCGGCCTCACCCTCGCACGTGCGTCGGAGCCGTTCGCTATCGGTCAGAACATACTACCCGCTCCGCTTGCGGACCTCACCACCGCGGCTGGTGCTCGAGCGCCGTCGCCGACGGTGCCCCTCGCTTTGCCATCCTCTACCCAAGGGGATCTGGTTTCGCTGCACGTCGACCCCGCTACTTCCTCCAGTGCGGAGACTGTCTTCGCGTTGCACGCCCTGTCATCTTCGCTCGCGCAGACCGGCAGCGGCGATGCGCTCTCGATGAGGGATCTGCCCACTTCGGAATCGCCGCCGCTTTTCATGTGCAGTGCTTGTGGCCGGGAGCTGAACCCGCTGCAGCTCGCTGATGCCCCACCCACCGGCTGCTCCACGTGCAACGGCGTCGTGTACTGCAGTGCGGCGTGCGCGGTGGCCTACCAAGGTCGCCATGACCGGCACGAGTGCGCACTTCGTCTGGTGCTTCAGCGGCGCGTGGAGGCGTTGACCGCAGTACCGCCCTCCACCGATCCCGAATCCCCGCTGCCCGTCGGCGAAGTTCTCCCTGGCGGCGGGTGGAACACTCTAGACCTGCATCGCCGCATTCTGCCGCTCTGTATCACAGTGTACAGCGGTCTGCGAAGCAGCGCGCCTGGCGCAGCCGAGGTGCAGGCACAGGTTCAGCGCGGGGTGCAGCGGCGCCTTCGCCATGCACTGCCAGCTGAGGTTGCCGAGACTCTTGCCGAGTGGGTGAAGGCGCTGGGGTCTGTGGTGGCCGCACCAGCGTCGACCACTGGCACAGCATCCTCGGCTCTGCTGCCGCAGGACGAGGAGGAGGGCAAACAGTGTGGCGAGCAGCAGTGCGACCACCTCACCGATGCGGCCACGGCCACCTCTTGTGCTGCCGCTGACGAGGAGCCGTCTCTTGCAGACCAGCTCCTCGCAATCTTCTTCACAGTGCGGCTCCTCGCTGTCAACCATGCGGAGAGCCGCTGCAGCGCCTTCTATGTCGAGCGACTCCTTCTCCGACACTCATGCGAGCCAAACTGCATATGGTCCGACACGCTGCGCGGCATTCTCACGGCCCGCTTTATCTGTAAAGGCGAGGAGATGACCATGACCGTGGACGACTGCTTCCCACAGCATTGGCCGTGGCAGGTTCGGCAGAAGTGGTTTGTGTACCATCACGGGGTGCCGTGCCAGTGCGCGCGGTGCCTGCGGGAAGGGGCTGACCTGAACCACTCGCGTGGCATGCTCGCAAGCGCGGTAGTGGAGCAGCTGCTAACGGCCGACGTCATGGGTCACCCGTGCCCGACGCCGGCGCACAAGCACCCCACGCACCTCTTTCACCTGCCGGTTCAGAGGCTGGTCGAGCAGAGCAAGTCCACACGGCAGCGCAACGTGCCTGCGTTGCTGTGCCGCCTTGATGAGATGCGCGCCGAGCTGGGCAAGTACGTGTTGCCCTCGCACTATCTGCTGGAAGACATTCGGCGCGCCATGCTGAACGTGGCGGAGGCGGAGGGCCACCTCGCCAGGTGCACTGTCGAGGCACAGAGCAGCCTCCTGTTTTGGGAGTCACAGTGGGCTGGCGCGATCCCGGCGAAGGCGCAGCGGCTGCGTCTGCTTCCAAGCGTCTTCGAGTGCGGCCGTCGGCGCAAGCTTCACCCGCATCAGCAGCTCCGTCGCCGACGTCACACATGGCAACCAGCAACCAGCGCATCTGCCCCTGCCGAACAGCCGCAAGACACTTCACCGGAGCGGAGAGAGAGCGTCTCGCCGCCGTCGCCGGTTCCAACGCCGATGGCGGTGCCGCACGACAGCAGCGAGACTGCCTTTTCTGCCGTGCACGCCTTCCGCCCGGCAGGGGTGGGCTATGGCGACCACGCGGCAAGCAAAGCTAGGGTTGCATCCGCTGCTGTCACCGCCGCTGCGACACCACGCACGCCGGTGCCGGCACCGCTCATTGCCACGAAGGACTTCGCCTCTGGCCGCAACATCATTGATCTTTTCTACGGCTCCTACCAGACGTGGTACATGTAAATGGAAGTGCAGGAGGTAGGGTGCGGCGAAGCTCACGTGTGACGTACGTTGTTGCAGCAAGTGGGGGGGGGAGGGCGGGGGCAGAGGGCGAAGAGACAGCTGTAGCGACTACGCATGCGTGCGTTTCTCTACTGTCGCCCGTATCCATATTTGAGGTGTCCTGCGACCTCTTCTTGGCAATGCTGCCTTCTACCTGAATCCGATGAGGCACATGCGTCGCGTGTAAAGGGAGGGGAGGGGGCGCAGCGAGGTGACACACGCCGTCATGCTGCACATCTCCTTTTATTCGACGCCCCATTCTCTCTCGCTCTCTCGCTCTTGCTCGCCCGCGTCGCGCATGCGTTCCGTTCCTTCGCCTCTATCTCAGGCGCACCTGCCACGTATTCAATGGCCAAGAACAAAGGAGGCGGACTGCCAAACGCGCTCACTCCCATAGCGCCGCCAACCTCGACAAAGGACAGGCAGGCAGGCAGACGCGTTCATGGGCGCGTGTGATCGTTGCAGCTCTCCGAGTGTCGTGATGGAGGCGAAGTGGGCTCGGTCTGTGTAAGCGCATGGTGTCCGACTCAACGAGGCCTGGACAGATTATCTGTCGCCACCGCCGCCACAATCTTCGTTGTTCTCCTTTTGGCGTATCGCACGTGATGTAATGGTGTTGCCGCCGCCGCCGCCGCTGTCCCCCCTTCATTCTCCATTCTCCTAACCTCACACCCTCCGCCACACCTCCGCGATCTACGTCCGCCATGCACGTACACACAGACGATCCAGAAAGGAACAATGGGCAAAATCCGCACCAAGACCGTGAAGCGTGCCTCCCGCCAGGTGGTGGAGAAGTACTACTCGAAGCTGAACTTCGACTTCTACCAGAACAAGCGCGTCGTCATGGACGTGACGATTGCGGAGTCTAAGAAGCTGAAGAACAAGATCGCTGGGTACGCGACTCACATCATGAAGCGCCTGGCGCGCGGCCCCGTGCGCGGCATCTCGCTGAAGCTGCAGGAGGAGGAGCGCGAGCGCCGCATGGACCACGCCCCCGCGACGTCCGACGTGGACAAGGCGATCCAGTCTGGCGTGAGCGTGGACAAGAAGACGATGCAGATGCTGCAGCGCCTGGAGATCGGTGTGCCGCGCCGCGTGAAGCGTGCCGATGCCGCCGCGCCGAAGGTGAAGGCGGCTCCGCGCCGCCGCCAGCAGAAGAGCTCCAAGTAGGTGCACAGGCGATACGCGCGCACTCTTCATGTGTGTTGGCGTGTGTGTGGGTGTGGCCGTCTTTGTGAGGGTGATGAAGTAAGTGCACAGGGGTGACATCAGAAGCATAGAGGGACGTGCAGTGCCGTCAGCAGCGTCTAGCGCGACCTTCCGCGTCGGCCACTCTTTCTCCTTCGCGCGTCTGCGTGCTTTCTCTTTCCACTTCGCTCAGAACGTCGCCTGCGCATATACACCCATGCGAGCACACACACACACACACCGGCCCGCTTCGCTCACGGACCTGCGAGATGGACTGCGTGTGCCCTTCGCTCCGCCTGTCCGTCCTCTCCCAGGACACCTTTGTTCTATCTCTTCGTATATTTTTCCTTTCGTCCTTTTCGGTGGTTTATCAGGGTCCCCCACTCTTTCTCTCGGCGTGCTTGTGTGTGTGCGCGCACATCGATGACGTCCCCATGGACATCGTCATGGCTGCCGCCAAAACTGGAGAGCGCGACCCCTCTGAACCCTCTAACGAATAGAAGAGGCACCTACAGGCACGCAACGAGCTGTTGCAACGCCACGGCGCATGTGCGTTCCCTTGTTGGTGTGTGCCGTGCATCGCGCACGCCACACGCACAACGCCACTTCTCTTTCTTGCCGCTCTCCACGCTGTCGTCGAAGGCCGATGGGGAGGGGCAAGGGAGGGGCAGCAACCGTGCTTTGCCAGCTCTCGCTGTCGTCTACCTTCCACTCCGTGCGCACGGCGGGCATCGAAAGCCCGAGTTGCTGCTGCTGGTGGTGGTGGTGATGCGTCCTGGCCCGCCCCTCAACCTCTGGGGCCACCTTTCACGGGCTCTTCCCGTGGCCTCTTCTGTCTGTGTGCTTGTCGCCGTTCCCTCTCAACTCTCGTATCTCGGCACGACGGGTTCACTCTCGCTGTTCTCTCTCTCTTGGCGCCCTCCTCGTCTCTTGCACATGTGCACTGTAACCTCCCCCTCCCATCACGCATGCGCACACCTTTGCCCTCCTCTGCCCCATGCTGTCACCGCGACTGCCACACACGCGTGCACCCTTTACCGGCTAATATCGCTCTAACGCACACTGCGCAGTCGGTATCTCACGTAGAACAATGGGCAAAATCCGCACCAAGACCGTGAAGCGTGCCTCCCGCCAGGTGGTGGAGAAGTACTACTCGAAGCTGAACTTCGACTTCTACCAGAACAAGCGCGTCGTCATGGACGTGACGATTGCGGAGTCTAAGAAGCTGAAGAACAAGATCGCTGGGTACGCGACTCACATCATGAAGCGCCTGGCGCGCGGCCCCGTGCGCGGCATCTCGCTGAAGCTGCAGGAGGAGGAGCGCGAGCGCCGCATGGACCACGCCCCCGCGACGTCCGACGTGGACAAGGCGATCCAGTCTGGCGTGAGCGTGGACAAGAAGACGATGCAGATGCTGCAGCGCCTGGAGATCGGTGTGCCGCGCCGCGTGAAGCGTGCCGATGCCGCCGCGCCGAAGGTGAAGGCGGCTCCGCGCCGCCGCCAGCAGAAGAGCTCCAAGTAGGTGCACAGGCGATACGCGCGTGTTTGTACCGACGCCCCTCTGCTCCTCCGCGCCCCGGCGTTCTACGCCGTAGCTGCCTTTCCTTTTTAAATTTTATTTCCTTTTCATTGTTTCGTTGATCTGACCGCAAACGTAAGCCATTCTCCATCCCTCCCCAAGAGGTCACCACACCCGCGCGCACAAGGCGGATCGAGGGGCCCAAAGTGCAACGCGCGACACTGGCAGCTTGGCACACGCTCGGTGGTAGGGCGAGAGAAGGGAGCAGACCGGCGGGGGGAAGGAAGGGGCCATGGAGTGACGACTGCTTTGTTGGTGTCAGTGAATCACCGCAGCCCTCATGCGTTTTGTGTGGATGGGTGATGGGCACACCCGTGTGTTGCGAAGCAGCTCACGGTGTCGAAGGTGCACATGCCTTCTAGTGCACGCTGCACCCCGCCCTCGCGCATGCATAGGCCTCCTCCCCTGTCCGCTCATACTCATTCGTTGAAGACGCACACGTGTCGCTGCACTGGCACGTCTCTCCGTTTTGGGTTTTGTGTGCTTCTCACCTGCGCAGCTGCCGCGTGCTCGTAGGTGTGGATGTGCTCCGTTGAATGGACACCTTGCCTCTCCCGCGTTCTCTCACTCTTTCTCTCTCACACACACGCCTTACAAGCACGCGCCATCTGCTCCCACTGCTCCGTAGTGCAGTCGCGGTGCTTCACAGCGCGTACAGGCATCCGTGCTTGTTCGCACGCACACGGATACGCACTCCTAGAGATACATCAACACACGTTGCGTTTCGGCTCACGCTGCACCGACTCATCCCCGTCAGTGTGTTTCACGTTGCCGACTACCGTTTGCTGAACGCTTTTGCTGCGCGTGTTCTGTGTCTTTCTGCGGCCATGCACGACGATCAGCTGCGCTTCTTCCGCCGCTACACTCGCGTCTTCCCAGCCACGGCGTACGCGCGCCACACGCCGCGAGTCGGCTGCTCCGTGGCGACGGATGCACGGTCTGCCACTTGCACCTCCCTGTCGAGTGCCGCGAGCCGGACAAGTTGTGTGAGGATACTGGCGCTGTTGTGCTCCAAAGAGCCGTCGCACGCCACCAGCGCAGACACGACGCCCGAGAAGTGCTCGGCATCGCCGACGTCGGCACAGTCACTCGCGGTGTCGCGCAAGCGTACACATGGGGAGTATGTCGATGGCAGAGACGCGTCTGCTTCGGAGCAGACCTCTACCGCCTCGCCGGAGCCGCCGCGCGGAGGCGAAGTGAAGCGGGTGAGGTCAGATCCCGACGGCTTATCTGCGCCCGCGGAGTCGAGCGGCTCACCGACGACGGTCGCATCGAGTGCTGCTGTCAAGCAAGAGGTGGAGGCACGCACCACCGTTACCGATGTTGCAGAAGGAAACGCTGCAGCAGCTGACTCCTGTGACACAACAGAGCAGAAGCCGACTGCGTCGCTCTACGTACGCGTGCAGTACGACAAGGCCCTCATCACAACGCTGCCCATCGAGGTGATGCGAGTGCAGCATCCGCAGGTGCTCATCGACTATCTGCTCTCGATGTCCGTCTGGGCGTAGCTGCACGTACGTAGGTGTCGGGGGGGGTGGAGGAAGATTCCGCCATACCCATCCTTAGGCACTTGTGGGAGAGAACGTGGCGTCTCCTGCCCTCGCCGGGGTGAGGTGCGCGAGGGGGGAGAACGTTCTGAGGCCACGTGCCGCACCAACACGCATGTGGGCGTGGCGTGGCTGGCACGTGCGCGCGAAATCTATGCACCTGTGCGTGGCCGCGGCGTGGCGGCCTGCGTTTCGGTGACCATCAACGTAGAGGTGTGCTGCGCCGTATCGACTGTCGACGGCAAACACATGCCAAGCGAAGGAATGTGAGAAGCGACAACGGACGAGGGCATGCAGGGGGCGCAGCGTGCTGCACGCGCGCGCAACTTTCACCGCCGGTGTTTCCTCTGCTGTGCGAGCGCTCTTGCGTGGCGTATCGCATCGCGCATGGCCCAATCGACACGCTGCCCTCTTCTGATGCGCCACGTCTACCATCGTCGCATACCTCTCTCGCTCGCTCCTTCTCCCACCCCCCTCTCTCTCGTACTTGTGCACTGCACACGTGCCACCGCCATCACTGCCCCTCCCCCTTCGCACATATGCACGCACGCTGGGGTTCATACAGCTGTTGTACGAGCACACACGCACGCCTAGAAGAGTACGCGCTCACCACCTCCCCACTCTTCTAACAATCTTCCGGGCACTTCACGATGGCGGATGCCGAGGGAGGAGAGCCGCAGGCTCTCAAGAAGCACCGCTGGGAGGACCCGACGGGCTTCGGCGGCGGCGACAGTGGTGGCGCGATACCCACATCGACGCGCTGGAGCTCGGCCACACCGCGGCAGTATGGCGCCGACACCCCGCGCCGCACACCGGTGCTGTCCAGTGAGACATCCTCATGGCGCGGCATGGCGACGCCAAACGCGACGCCGTACATGACAGACTTTATTCCGACACCGACCTTCGGTGCCAGCGGCAGCAGCGGCATGGGCGGCAGCACGCCCTCCACGTTCGGCACTCCACGCATGGGCAGCAGTGGGGTCACAGCCGGTGGCAGCACGCCCCTCTTCGCCAGCGGCAGCACCCCGCGCATGGGCGGGGTTACCCCTATGTTCACTGGAGCGACCCCGGCCGCCGGGGCAACCTTCGGCGCCACCCCGAACTACCAGTACGAGGGCGGGACACCGCTGCAGTCGCACTTCGCCTCCTCTGTCGAGACGCAGTCCATCACGACGGCGGCCATCGAAGCCAAGGCGAAGGCGCTGGAGAAGGAGTGGAACCGCAAGAACAAGCGGCTCACAAGCGAGTACCTGAACAGCATCTTGCCCAGAGAGTTCTTCACGGTGGCGGCGGTGCCAGCCGACTACAACCCGCTGCCGCCGGAGGAGCCGAACTTCTACGAAATCGCCGTGCGCTCCATGGACGTGTTTTCGATGCAGGCCGGCGCAGCGGCGGCGGTGACGGCCGGCCTGGACGCGAACGGGCAGCCCATCAGGTACGACATCCCGGAGGACATGGGTGATGGTATGCCCGCCATGAAGGTCGAGGACGCCGCCGTGTTCGTCGAGCTGCTCAAGTACCACAAGGCAGAGAAGATCCCTGATGAGCATCTGCCTTCCTACCTCCTTATGAAGAACCTCTTCAAGATCAAGAACGGCGACACGATGCAGCGCCGCGCCGGCACGCGCTACCTCCTCGACAAGGCAACGATCTTTGGCAGCCACTTTATCTTCCAGCGCCTCAGCTACATCTGGAGCTCTGATATCCTCAACATTGAGGAGAAGCACTACTTCATCGACTTCATCAAGTCGCTGCTGCAGCAGATGGGCAAAGGCGCTCGGCAGTTCACCAAGGAGGTGATCCACCTGGTGGAGCCGCTGCTCACGGCGCACGAGCGCATTCTTCGGGACGACGGCAAGCAGGTGCTCACCTTGCTGACACGGGTTGTGGGGTTTCAGGCAGTGTTCGCGGTGATTCGCGAGGACTTTGGCCACGCCGAGAGCATTGTGCGTCGCCACACGGCTCGTGTCATGGCGGTGGTCGGGTACGCGGCCGGCACCGAGGAGGTGACGGCGGCTCTGCGTGACATGTCCTACGCCCCGTCGGCGCTTGCTCGCCAGACGGTCGTGCGCTCGATGGCGGAGCTGGCGAAGATGGTGGGGCACGCGTTGATAGCGGCGCTGCCGGAGATGGTGGCAATGCTGGAGCGTCTGCTGCGCGACGAGAAGCGC
Organism: Leishmania mexicana MHOM/GT/2001/U1103; assembly: GCF_000234665.1. Taxonomy (NCBI): domain Eukaryota; phylum Euglenozoa; class Kinetoplastea; order Trypanosomatida; family Trypanosomatidae; genus Leishmania; species Leishmania mexicana. The sequence continues at coordinate 988,759 of NC_018332.1, forward strand.
GTGCAGCGGGACGCGGCCCTGGCGGTGGCGGCGATTGCCGAGGCGACGGCGCCGGACGGCATTGAGGAGCTGGCGCCGCTGGTCGACGTCATCTGCGAGGAGTGCATGAAGGGCATCGGCAGCATGGCGTCGCCCTTCATCCAGGCCTTCGGTGCCTTGGTTCCGCTTATGTCCCCCTACGACGCGCAGGCCCGCACGGCGGCGATGATGCCAAACCTTGTCAACCAGTTCAGCACACCTGAGGACGAGTTCCGCCGCGTTCTCATATCTGTCGTGCGCAAGTGCGTGTTGGCGGAGGGTGTGACGCCGCAGTTCATTCGGCAGACAATCCTGGAGCCGTTCTTTGAGGGCTTCTGGCGTGTGCGTCGCCTTGCCGCGGAGCGCCAAACGTCAGGGAGTCTTGTGGCGACGACGGTGGAGATTGCGAAGAAGCTGGGAAGTGTGGATGTGCTCGTGAAGTTGTCACCAGATATGAAGGACGAGAGCGAGGAGTACCAGCGCATGGTGCTGACGGCCATCAAGAAGGTCGTGGACGCCACCGGGATGGATGCGGCCCCCGACACGCTCGTCACCTTCGTCCTCGACGGCGCCATAGCCGCCGTGCGCCAGGATGAGCTTGGGACGAGCAAGTTGGTCATGAACGTGCTTGCGACTATCTGCAACGCACTGGCGGCGCGGCTGCGGCCGTACCTGAAACAGGTGTTCGACCTCATCAAGCGGCGCCGCGAGAACCGCGAGGCCTCGATGCGAGCGCAGACGGCCGACCTCGTCTCGCGCATTGCCCACACCGTCATGCTGGCGGACGGCACCGTGTTCCTGCAGGACCTGGGGCTGAGCCTGTACGAGCGACTCGAGGACCCGGATGCGCGGGCGCTGAGCGCGAACTTGCGCGCGGTACGCTCCATCTTAGGCGAGCTGGGCTCCCGCCGCTTCAAGCCCTCGGTGCGCGAGCTTCTGAAGCGGCTCACCTTCGTCATCAAGAGCCGCAACAGCCACGTACAGAACGGCGCCATTGCCCTGATCGAGGACATTGCCACCAACTACGACGCGGATGTCGACGCGATTCACCTGCACCAGCTGGCGACCCGTGGGCTCTTCGAGCTGCTCGACTCCCAGCAGCGGGCGACGCGCCACGCGTGCGCGCGCACCTTTGGCGTCATCGCCAAGAAGATTCGCCCCTTCGCCATCATCCTTGAGCTGGTCGACAACTTTCGCCAGGACAAGCGCCAGATTCGCATCTGCACGGCCGTGGCCCTGAGCGCCATCGCGAAGGAGTGCGGCCCCTTCACCATCATCCCCTACCTCCTGAACGAGTACAAGATCAGCGAGGGGAAGCAGGTGGCGGTCATTGTGCAGCACTCGGTGCTCAAGGCAATCCGGTATATTTTCGAGGCCATCGGCTCGATCGGCAAGGAGTACGTCTATCCCATGATCCCGTTGCTGGAGCGGGCCTTGACGGAGACGAACATACAGATGCGGCGCATGGCTGTGGAGGCTTGCCGTGCCGTTCTGCTCTCCGTGGCCGGCAACGACGGCTTCGAGGACATCGCGCTGCACTTGCTGAACTTTGTCCACCCGAACATTGTGGAGCTGTTGGCAAAGAATGAGGTCAAGATCGGCGAGGAGCGCCTCAAGATGGTGACGGCCGTCGTGAGCTACTACGAGGCGGCGCGGGTGGTGATCGAGCCGGGGAGGCTGCTGCAGTACCTCTTGCAGGGCCTGTTCCACCCAGCGCGCAAGGTGCGCGACATCTACCGCCGCACTTATAACCTCATCTACGTTGGCAGCCCAGAGCGCCTCGTCCCGTACTACCCACGCATCCAGAACGACGCCTCGCACACGTACGTCCGCCATGAGCTGGAGGTGCTTCTCTAACAAACTGCAACACACACGCACACACACACACCCACCCAGCACAAGCGAGCAAGAGAGGCGGGACGTGGATAGTTAAGCTCTTCGGCGCAGTTGTTGATGCAGTGCCGGCGTGCGAGGGGGAGGAGGCTGCGCATGAGGCTGCGGTCCAGAGGCTCGAGAGCGGCTGTGTTGTGCAGGGGTATCGATGCGTGGTCCTCTGCTCTCTGCGGGTAACAGGGTGCTGTCTGGCGTGCGCGTTGGCACCGCTAACTCGCATGGCAGAAAGGCAGCAGAACAAAGACGAAGGTAGATGTCGACGCATGCGTGCGTCCATGCATACGCGCCACGTGGCAGCGTGTCGAAGCGCCTTGTCGTGGGAGGGGGGGGGCTGTCAAGGCCCGCTACTTGACGCACCCCTGCACAGGTGTGCGACAGGACTTCACGGACAAGCGCACCGAATGGTGCGAGGCTGTGCTTCGGATGTTGTGGGGGCGGAGGCTGGCAGCAAGACGCGGGTGCTGCGCTGATGATTGATGCTCCTCGCCGCCTGTATTCGTGCGCGCGTGTGGGTGTGCATTCCTCGTCCCGCCACGCCTTTCTGTTGGCACGTGTGTTGGCGAGTACTCTCCGCCACCAAGCCGCACTTCTCCACACTGTCGTTCCTTGCCCTCCTCCCTCTCTGTCTCTAACCCGACCCGGCGGCAACGAACAACACGTGTCCAATACACGGGAAGCTGCGAGAGAAACGCCGAGCACATCAAATTGCGCACTCCCTCCCCCTATACCGTCACAGAGTGGTGAGAAAGGTAAACTGCGGTGCAGACACAGACCAGTCAAAGAGCTTCTGGCACGATAGTGCAACACACACACACACACACACACACACGCACACGCATACAGGTGCAGAGAACGGCAGAGGAGTGGCCGCTGTGGTTGTCCTCTCACTACTGTAAACTCTGTTTGCATTCGCGCGCCTTGTGTATCACAGACGGCTTGACGCACCCGCTCACCAATCCGCCTGGCCTGCCTCTCGCTCCCACGCCAGTACGCACACGCACTCCGTCTCCGCCCAACTGCTCTGTGTATCTCTCCGTCTTGCTTTCTGTTCTTGTCGCGCCCCTCCCTCCCCTGGTGAAGAGTCGCACGCGTTGGCTTTCTCCGCTCTCCTCCTCCGACTCGCAACGGACGGCTGCAGCGCACTTTATTCGCCGTCACTCTTAGCTTCTTTGCCTTGCCCCTTCCTCCCCACCACCACCACCACTAGCGGCCCCTTGTATACAGGGAGAGAGAGCACGCGTGAGCGCCTCGCGTATATCCATAAAGACGAGGCCGACGCAGGTCCACGAGTGGACATTGCCGCGCCGTTTTCTGTCCTTCTCCCTCTCCATGTAGTGCTGTGCACGCTGATCCACGCCCTGAGTCTCTATCCCGCTCTTCTGCTGGAAGGTAACACGGAAAGACGAAAGCGGGGGGAGAGTGCTGCGCACGGCACTGCGGCTCACTCCAGATCGTCTCTCTCTATATATATCGGTTGTCACTGTCGTCACCGTTGCCATCGCTGTCGTCATGCTCACCCCGATCCATGGCGTGATGGACTTGTCCTTTGCCCCTGGCAAGGATCAAGAGCTGTCCGATCTGCCGTTTGAGAGGTCAATGTTGCAGGAGCTGGCGCCAGAGGAGGTGCGTGAGTTGAACGTGACGCATGCGCAGGTGCTCAGCCTCACCTCTGCCCCTGGCGCCCTCATCAACGATGTGCTGCGGTACGTCACAGTGCTACACGCGGCACACAACCATGTTAGCAGTCTTCACGGCATCGAGGCATTTACCTCGCTTGAAGTGCTCGACCTCAGCCACAACTACCTCCGGGTCGTGGACGCACATGGGGCATCGCTGCTCAGAACGCTGAAGCAGCTGCGCACGGTAGATTTTTCGTACAACAGCATGAGCCTGCTCGATCTGAACGTCTCTGTCGGGGCGCCTTCCTCGCGCCTCTCCGGGGTAAGCGCAGGTGCGACTCCTGCGTTTTCCACGAGCATCCCCGGTGGTGGCAACGGGCGCCTTTCCTTCGCTGCCGACTCATCCGACGGTTTTCTGTCTCTGACGGCGATAAACCTATCGCACAACGCATTTTTAGACTTGCCAGACCTGCGCAGTGCACCGTATCTGCAGGTGCTGAACATGGGCCACAACAAGCTGGACGCCCTCGCCGAGCTCGACACCCGCCTGCCGCTTCTCTCGCTGCACTCACTCGCGTTGCACTCGAATCAGCTACGGACCGCTACGGTGCTGCTGCCCTTGTGCGCCCTGGCGGCCACGCTCAAGCACATACAGGTCTTTCGCAACCCATTCACGCTTGTGCAAAGTGGCCCAAAGGCAAACATTAGAAACACCGTCAATAGCGGACGCGCCGACCTGCCGGGGGGTGGACTGGATGAGTCGATGTGGTGGCGCCCCTTCCTGCTGTGGCTCTGCCCGCTGCTCGTCACTGTTGACCACGCGGAGTTCACGGCGAGTGAGCGGCGAGTGGCGGCCATCATGCTGTTCCGAGAGAACGGCTCCCTCTCCAGGTCTCGTATGGAGTACATGAACCTGCAGCGGAAGGACGACCTGGAGGCGTACCTGCGGCGCAACAGCGAGTTCGCCACGCCCCCACAGGATGCCATGGCCATCATAGACAACATTGAGCGACAGGAGGAGAGCCTGCAGGAGTACTCGGGCGTCGCGTGGGACAGCGACGCTGAGGGGGCCGGACAGGTGGTGGTGCCCAGCTCCCGCATGAACCCCTCCGGGATTCGCGGGGCGGCACCAGCGCCCCGCCACTCCAACGGCACCCTGAGCACATCACCGAACATGTACCCTGATCCCGCCCCACTGGAAGTTGTTGGGTCACCCCCTCCAGGGACGACGTCGATGGCGCAGTTCTCGTACGGCGCAGGGGGTGCGGCGAGTCGATCCCCATCTGGCGCTCGTGTTGTGGTGGTTGCCCCGGAAACACTGTTCACCGTGAACCCTAGCTCCAGTGGCGTGCTAAACACAAACCACAACCACCAGCGCGCCCACTCGGCCTCCATGATGAACGTTGTCCGGGCGCTACAAAGGAAACTGCGGTCAGTAGAGGAGGTGGTGGCGGTGCTGTGGCACGCTGACCTGTCGCGACGCACCAGGGCCGCCATCGTCATTCAGCGCGTCATGCGCGGCGCGTTGGCGCGCATGCACCTATCCGAGGAGGATGCGGAGAGCTGTCGCTTCATTCGATACCAGCTGCAACAGGTGACTGCCGCCTCGGCTGTACAGGCGGCACACGTCGCCAGCGGAGCAGCAGCACAGGCGACCGTTGGTGGCGCTGGCGGCAATGGCGGTGGTAGCGCAGCAACGAGAGGTGTGAATCAGCGTCACCCGTCGTTGGGGCTGGTAGCGGACACCGGCTCAAACATGCAGGAGGTTCTCGTCTCCATGCGTAGCCTGCAGGAGGTGATGAGCAGCATGTGGGCCGATCTTGAGGAGTATCGCGCGATGGCGGACCGTGAGCAGCGGCGCGCTGCTGTGCTCATTCAGCGGTACTACCGCGGTTACCGTGCACGCTGTGAGTACGGGCGAGCTTTCAAACATCACCGCTCACTGGAACCACCTCCGTCGTCGTGCCCCGCCGCATGTCGCTGCGCTTTGGAAACCGCCTCTCTGCAGGAGGAGGTGAATGAGCTGCGCAGCGAGGTGAGGGAGCTTCGTGTGCTTCTCCACCAGACGACGCGCCAGCAGCGACTGGCCGCATACGACGACCCGGAGCTGGCGATGGACGAAATCATCCGCAAGCACGAGCAGCGAAGCGACGCCGATATACTTGCTGAGCCGACGTACTACCGGCGCTCAAACATCAGCAGCCGATCTCCCAGAGACATGTCAAACCTCATCGAGCGAGCAGTTGACGGCAGCGCGTCAGAGAAGAAGGCGGCGGAGGACATCGACCACGATTCATACCAGCCGATGGCGAACGATGGCGACGACGACGGCACCACGAGGACGCTGGAAACAAACGACGGTCAACTTTCGGTAAGCGCAGCGCTGTCACATAGGGTGCCGGTGACCATGCCACAATCACCCGAGCTGACCTCTCCATTAGACAGCATGTCTTCGAAACAATGCGCATCAATGCAGACGGCGTGCATCACGAAGTTACGGCCGAACTCGGGGAGCATAGTGAGCGCTAGGCAGGTTGGCAAGGAGTAGTTGAGGCCGAATGGATATCGCAGTCCTCGTCTACATAAGGAGTGAGCAGACAGGGCCAGCGTGCTTAGCCGCATCATCATCGCCGCTCGAAAGGGGAGGGGTGGTGGTGATGGCGGCGAAGGCACAGCGCCCCCACCCCTTTCCTTTGATAGCGTGCCACGGCTTTGTTGCAGCTCGTAGCTGACTGTGCTCGAGGCGGTGGCAGCGGCGGCGGGGGAGGGTGCGCGCGCGGTGGAATGAAGGGGCGGTACGGGTCGCACATCTCTCTCTCTGTGTCTGACGGATGTGTGCACCATCTCATAGGCTTCTTTTGCGTTTTATTTTTCAGGTTTCATTACTGTTACTCGGTCACGTGTACGTGCGCCATCAGTAGGCGGGTAGGAGCGTTCGAGGCGCATCATCTAAACGGACACACGCGCAAGTAGAGATGGAAACCGAGAGGGCGAGGCTTGATGGCTCTCTGACTCACCTCTCTGTGAGCGAGTGCCCTTCTCGTACCTCCTTTGCCACTGTCTATTCCTCCCTCTTGCGGCGTGCACGGTTGTGCGGTGATGTGTGTGATGTGTATGTGGGCGGATGTGCGCAGGCGGCCGTGTTCGGTGCAGGTGTGTTGTGCCCCTTCTCTTTTTCTTTCCCACCTTCGTGTCGTGCTGATGCGGGTTTGTGCGTCAGCATGTGCACGTGTGCTTGTGGCAGAGACGACCACCACCACCGCCCCACGGCGCCTTCCCTACCCCCCCCCTCAGCGTCGTCTCAGAGCGCCGAGACAACAGAATTCCGAGACAAGGCACACACACACACACACTAAGAGCGAGTTCTTCACGGCGGCGTCTTTGAGGGTCATCACCTTTCTCCTCTGTGCGAAATGCGAGGCGAACACAAGCGCGCCAGCAGAAGCCGACGTCCACTTCTACAGGCAACAATGCAGTTTGGCTTACGTCTGCATGCGTGACGTCGACAGGCATCAGCAGTTGTGCATCTCTCCAGGCGGCGTCTGACGCAGCTCACACGGTGATGGCTGGTCGGCGATTGGTGCCTATGTCCAGCTGTTTTGCCGCGCCCCTTCTCCCTCAGTCTTAAGTCGCGCATCACCAAGCGAGCCGAAGATGCTTTGCCCCGCCGTTTCCAATCTGTTTCTCTCTGCCTTGTGCCTTGATGGCTCCCCCATCTCCTCACTGACCCGCGTACGTATATATATATATATATATCTGCGTGTGTGCGTCTGCCGTACTTGACCTAACGTGGCACCGACGGTGTGCTTTCCTGCACTGGACCGTCTTTTCCTTCACGTTGGCGTTCTCACTTGCGCGCCCTCCCACGCGGACGCCTTCCATCGTCTTTCTCCGTGCTGCTGGTGGGGTTGCACACAAGCGCACTGAGGGTGGCACGCGGATTGCACAGGCACAGGCGCCCTCTGCTCTGCGCCCTTCCCCCTCCCGCGAACTGCATCGAGGATTGTTCATCTGCTAACCGCGCACACACGCGCAGATAAACGCGCAGGTGGACCGCCTGCGAGGCACTGCATCATGGTCGCCACGCTTTCCCACACGCCACCAGCAGTGGTGGAGAACTTCTACCAGAACAGCTTCAAACAGCTCAGCATGGTACAGCAGAAGCAAGTAGGGCTGCTTGTGGGTGTGGCCGTTGCAGACGCGGCGGCGCGCCCGCTGAACGGCTACAGCCAGGAGCAAGTGGAGGCGTATCTGAGAAACACGCGCGAGGAGACCGGTAGGACGGCCTTGACGCCAACTGCGGTGTCAGAGACGGAGATCAGCTTCTTGGCGTTTGCGCGCGCGCCACCGCGGGAGATCAAGACGCGCAGCAGTCCTGCGCACGGCAGCGATGGTAGGTCTTCGGCCGTGTCTTCGCCGCTGTTGGGGTCTTCGCATGCCGCCCTCCTCGTCCACTCCTTCACATACCAGCTCTACTTTGAGATGTTGCGCGCAATGAGCAGCGCGCGCGGCGAGTTCACGGTAGACTACGTGCAGGAGCGCCTGGTCCGCGCCGCTGCCGCGGTGGATGAGCAGCAGACGTTTGCTGCAGAGCATGCGTCGCTCTTGCACACCCTCTGCACCCTGTTGCCCACCCCCGCTATCTACCCTTATGCCAGTGATGCAGCGCTGCGACGCTATCTTGATCCGTTCACTGCATTCCTCACAGAGTCTCCGATGCCCTTGCAAGTGGCCGACGCCGACGGTAGCCAGGACGACGGCGTGTCGCCTGCTGAGGCTGCTGCTGCTGAGCAGGCGGCGGTGCGGGACTACACCTTCTCTGTACTCGGCGTCGTGCTTCGGCAGCTGCAAAGCAGCCCTGATGCCACGCGCAACGCAGCATTTATGGCAGTGCCTGGCACGGCTGCGGTGTTCCCGGTAGATGTGCAGCCTTTCGTGCCATGCAAGGCGGACACGTCTGCGGAGCCTTGCGCGCGACTTTGCGCAGTGCAGCGGCACCTAGCCACTCGTGCCGCTTCGATGAGTTCGTCAGTCATGGCCGGCTCTCGGTGGCTGCCGCAGCGGTGCACGGCGACGGACACCGCCACGGTGCGTGAGGGGCTCAGCATCGCACAAGCTCCCGTTACGTTTGCGCAGGGAGTCGCGCAGGCGATCCGACTCGGCGGTCCAACGTGCCAGCGAGCTATGCTGGTCGGCGCGCTGCTGGGGGCGAAACTTGGGGTGCGGCACATTCCGATGGAATGGCTGAGCGCCACGGCCGACCACAAGCCCGTGTCCACGATGGCTCTGGAGGTGGCGCAGTGGAGTTGGAACCCCCCCACATGACTAATGGGTCGATCCGTCGTCCCCTGTGGGAGGCGGACGGAAGCTGCACGCAGAGCCGTATTAGCGATTGCAGCATGCACGTATGGTTGGGTGCTTTTTTCGCTGTTGCGCATCCCTACCGCTGCGCGCCCGCAATGCAGAGGAGAGGGGCCGTTGAGTTGATCGTCACAGAGGCTGCGGCGCAGGTGATCTGCGGCCTCTCTACAGGAGGAGAGACGCCCATGCACACGCGCGTGGCTGCTTTTGCGTGCGTGGAGAGGTGAGGAGGGGCATCGGCGCAAGGGAGGTGGGGCAGGCATGGGAGTCATGGGACACAGCGAGGCAGCCGTGCGCATGTGGCAGCTGCGACGGTGCCTGCTTGCCCACTCTCCCCACTCTGGGGGTGGAGCGGGGGTCCATCTTTCTGCCTTATTTCTCCCCCACCCTGACGTGTCGTTGAATGAGTACACGTAAAGCTAAGACACCCTGTCCATGGAGCGGGTGCTCGTCAGGTGCGCGCACGTTCCGCACGTGAACACAGCGGCAGAGGAGAGGAGCTGTCGTGCTGAAGAATGCGGGAGCGAGACGCCGCTGCGGACTGCCCAGTTGCGCTGTGATGAATGCAACTGGCGCGCAGCGTCGAGACTTTTCCTTCTCCCTCTTTCCCACGTTGTGGCGCGTTTGAGCTGCAGCCGCCCATGCGCACCTGCGTCGATGCGCGACCGTGCCCCCCCTCTCTCTCATGGAGCCGATCCACATGCCCAGTATTGCTCTTACAAATGCTACGCATGTCCCTCACCCCAACCAGTCGATCTCTCTCTCCGTCTACACCTTCACACACTGCACGGTGGTGTGCCGCACCCGTCGTGGCCGCCGCACGCGCAGCAAAACGGAAACAGGCAGCGCAGAGGCAGAAGAGAAAGTGGAGAGTAGAAGAACATTCAAGCACACGCACACACGCACAAGGACAAGGTCGCTCGCTCTCTCCGCGTGTGTGTGTGTACTTCAGCTCTACCTCGCCTCGTACCTGACACAGCAGAGCTCTCGTTGGCTCTCTTCCCACGTATCATCATCGCGCGCTGCAGCAAAGCACATCTTTCATCAGCCGCGTACCGCCGCAAAACGACAACTACTTTGACACCAGGGCGCATCAACGCATCTGCGCAGACGCTGTTGGCGCACTGAACCGAGGCAATACCGCGCGTGCGTGTGCGTGTGCGCGTGTGTGTCCTCCTTGCCGCCTACCTACTGCGAATGTTCACTGAGACACAGCCGAAGCAGGTTGTGCTGCAGGGCGCGCGCCACGCGTTGGCGTCCTCGGAGAGGGCCGCCGGCATCGGATGTGTTCCTGCCATAGCGGTGCGCCAAGTTGAATCGAGCGGATCGAAGAAGGGTAAGCGCGGCGGCGGAGCCCTTCCACCGATACACGCGAAGGCGGCGTCGACGAGTGAGAGGGTTGCTGCACCACACCTGCGGAAGCAGCGACCGCTCTCTGGCCGCCAAGAGCCGCAGCAGGGGCCTTTCACGGATGGGCAGGCCTTCCCTATGAGGCTGGTGGCGATAGACGACCTGCCTGGCCGGCGCCCCTCTTCCACTTTCAGCATCACCGCCTCTTCGAGGAGAGACGATGAACTTTGCTCCTCTCGCAGTCCAACGCCTCGGCTGTCCCCGCCTAGAGGCCGCTCCCCAGCGCGCCACCGCAGCATGCAAGCTTCGCCACCTCGGCAGGCACGTGAGCACGGCGCCAGCCTGCGCGACGCGAACGCCATTTCTGCACGAGCAGGCAGCATTGGCCGGATGGAGGGGCGGCATCTCAGCGGTCAGGCCCCGCGACGGACGGGGCTCAAATTGTTCAAGTTGCGGGTGGAGAGCGAAGAGGCGGCCGTCAGCCATCTGATGCAGGCCGGAAACATCGGCGGAGCCCTGCTGCTGCTGAACTGCACGCTGCAGAGCGTGCAGGACTTTCAAGCAGCGTCGAAAACTCGGAGCAGCCGACGCGGCGCTCTCGGCAGCACTGCGTCGGGGCGCACCTCGCAGGCTGCGCCGCAACCAGGTGGCACCGGCGCCCCATGGGCGGTTACGACGGCCCAGCGACTTGCCGAGGTTTACACCAGCATTGCAAACAATGCTGGTGTGCGGTGCAACACAGCAGCCGAGCCGATCCACGTGCAGGAGGCTTACTTCCAAGCCGCAATGCGCTACGTGGTGAGGAGCTCCACAGAGGACCTGTTCTCTGAGTGGACAGCGGAGGGCGCCGCCGCGACGAGTGAGAGACGGCTACCCCATCCGCCACCACAGCAGCGACCCCGCCGCCACCCGGTAAGGTCGGCAGTGCGGCGTCCAGCGCGCGAGCTTCCATCGTGTTTCGCGTCAAGCCGCCCGAGCAAGAGCAAGGATGGCGATCCGCAGCAGCCGCAGGAACCCATGATTGTCCGTCGCCTGCTCCGCTGCGCTGTTCGCACCAACGCTGCTGTGTGCCTCGGTGACAGTGCCACGCCGGGAGGACAGGCGCGCATTATCTACGAGCTACTGAAGTCGCTGGCGGAGTCAATGGGCGTGTGGAGCATGGCGTTGCTGTACAACTTGGCTGTCGCATTTCTTCGGCTCGGCAGCTATGACGACGCCGCAGAGGCCATTGCGCGGTTCATGGAGGTGAGCTGGTACTACCTCGAGTGGGCTGAGCACCTGCACGGCACGGACGACGGCGGCAGCGTTGCGAGCGTTGCCGCGGCTGTGCACACGCACGCGGCGCTGCAGCTAATCCGTGGGCACCACTTCATCGCTGCAATGGCGGCCTGGTGTGAGCCGCAGGGCCCTATGGAACTGTACCACTGCGAACTCGCCAGCGCCTGCGCGGAGCACTATCTGAGCCGTTCCGATAGAGCTCAGCGGAGGTGCCAGCGCCGTCTCGCTGCAGCTCAGGCGAGGGCCACTGCGGGCGCTGGCACCACAGAGGTACACACGGTGGCCGCTGCGGATGGACCCCCAACGCCGCTGATGCTGCCGTATGTGACACAGGACCTGGTTCTCACTTGCCCTTCGTCCACAACGGCAGCGTTGACGGGTGATGCCGCGCCCATCACCGTCACGATGCACCTGCTCGTCGAGGCACTCGTCACCTCGTCCTCACTCAGCGCATCGCTGCCGGCGGAGGTGAGGGCGTACGTGCGGGAGGCGCAAAAGGGTGGATCCTTGCGGTACTGGGCAGGTATGGCACTGCGCGCCGGTGCGTCGCCGCCGTTCTTGTCAGCGACCGTAGCCGCCTCAACTGCCACACCGGTGCCGCCGGTCCTCATGGAACTTCTGAGCCACGGCGAAGAGGGCGGGTGTGTCTGGGCAGGGCAGTCCTGGCTGCAGTCGCTGGCTCGCAGGGACGCTGAGGACGACCCCTCTAACCCACTCTGCCGACTGACCTCCGCCGCCATAACGGCAGGGGCAAGTCGCGCCTCGGCTGTTACTTTGTCATCATGTCGTGGCGTCGCTCCGGGCAAGGGGGCAGATGCCTCCACCTCCCTCATCACAACCGCCCCGCCGACGCCGCATCATGAGCACGGCGTTTCATTGGGTGTCACAAGTCCTTGCAAGCCGAGCAAGCCGGCACCACTTTTCGTCACCACGCTCCCCAAGAGCGCCTACAACCGGTACCGCAGGCTCCGCGAAGGCATTGTCACTCAGCTGGAGAACGCAGAGCAGACGGAGCAGCGGGAGGCCGGTGTGGTCGAGGCAGCGGGACCACTTTCCCTGGATGATGACGGTGAAGGCGCCGTGCGCGCCGAAAGCGCTGACTCTCGCTTCACGGCGACTTCAAAGATGTTGCCAGCGGATGCAGCGGCTGCCCGATCACGCAGGCGACGCATGACGGCTCTCTTTGTCGGCGCATCGAGCACCGTCACTTCTCCGGTGGCGTCGTTGTCGCGTGAGGGCCAAGGCGACGATGCTTCCGGGGTATTCGGCCTCCTGGAGGAAGAGGCGATAGAGCACTACGACGCGAGGAGCACCGTCACCACTATCGTGCCCGATCCTATGCTGTTGGCTGTGCCTGTCCGCCCTTCGGAGCTGCTGCGACAGCTCGACTTGGAGACGGAGGCGCGCTACTCCCGTCTCGTTGCGGACCCCCTCGCAGACCTGCAGCGGGTCGCCTCAACGCGCGTGCAGGCATGGTGGCGGATGCAGCTCGCCCGGGAGGCGCTGCGCCGGCGTGCGGCGGACGTCGAGATGTGTCTTCGCCGCGACGCCGCGGCCGCTCTCATTCAGACGGGTTATCGGCACTGGAGGGAGCGCGCGCCTGCCGTGGCGGAACTGCACCGCCTGCGCGCTCATCGAGAGCGAGTGCGCTGCGTCACCATTCTCCAAGCCTTCGTGCAGCAACGCGCTAGTGTGGAGGTGTGGGGGCGCACCTGCTTGGTGTGGTACCAGGCCCTCGTAGTGCAGCGGGAGCTCGAGAGACGGCGCGTGGCTGCCACCATCACCCTCCAGAGCTGGTGGCGGATGCACATGGCCCGCAGGCAGCTGCGCAACTCGGTGACGGCGGTCATTCGCCTTCAGTGTCTGTGGCGCTGCAAAGTGGCGCGGCGTGAGCTGCGCACGCGCCGTGTGCACCGCCGCCTCATGCAGGAGCAGTGGCGACGGGAACGGGTGCCGCAGATTATATTTGTGCAGCGTTGGTGGCGCGCCTGCTGCGCTCGCTGGGCAGTAGGCAACCTGCTCTGCCAGAGGCGGCGCGCCGTGGAGGAGTACCTGACGGGGCAGGAGTCCGAATACGAGGCAGTCATGCGCACGAAGCTGCGAAGTGTGGATAACGTTGAGGCGGCCATGCGCTGCGTGTTGGCCGTGCTGGCCGGCTCACGGGACCGCCGCCAACTCGCTCAGATCGCTAAGCACGCACGAGTGCGGCAGCGTACCGTGCACACGTTTGTGCTCTTGTGGCGCGGTCGAGAGGAGCTGCAGCAGCTGCGCCGAGACCGGGCTGCGGCGCTGGCTCTGCAGAGGCGACGTGAGGAGGTGGCGGTGGCGACGGTGACCCTGCAGTCGTGGGCGCGCTTGTGGCTACCGCACCGCCGCGCAACACGGGAACGCGCTAACAGGGCCTACTTGCAGGCGCACGCGCTCAAGATTTGCGATGCGTTTCGCCACCACCGTGCGCGACAAGCCCTGGTGAACGGGCGAACGGAGCGCCGCATGCTCGGTGTGGCTCGCCGTCTTGCGGATGCGCGAAACGACGCCGCAACGCGCATCCAATCCACGTGGCGCATGTACCGCACGCAGCGGGAGCTGTTCGATCTCGTCCAGTTTATGCTCCGGGACCGACACAGGTATGCGACGGCGGTTCAGCGCCGCTGGAGAGGGCACTACGCGCGAGCGGTGCTTGCCCCTCAGCGAGAGGAGTACGCCATGGAGCGCGAGGCCTGCTTGCAGCATCGCGCAGTCCTTCATTGCGCCGCCACCCGGGTGCAGTCATTCTACCGCATGTACCGCGTTCGAATCCAGCTGCTGCGGCTTGGCGTGCTGCTGCAGCCAACTTCTATGTACCGCATCGCTGCCGCTCGCCGCATCCAGACGTGCTGGCGCGCCTACGCCGCCCACCGGCGCGTATTTTGGCTTCGCCTGCAGCGCAGCTACGCGCTCAAGCTGGCACACTCGCAAGAGGCGTTGCACGCCTACGCCACGCTTATCCAAGCGGCTGCTCGATCGTACCTTGTGCGCTGTGGCCGAGTACCCCAACCTGAACCGGCCCTCGAGGCGGTCGCACCTGCTACGACGGCCACCAAACTGCTCATTCCGCGTCCTCCTTCCATGCATCGCGCTTGTGCGGCTGCTGCGTCTGGCTCGACACCACTCCACAGTGTTCCCTCCACCGAACCCAATATGGAGGCTGCGCCGGTGTCGCCGTTGCTCACGAGGGCGCCAGTTGCCGTCGAGCAGACCGTCGCCACGTCCATCTACAGCAGCACTGGCGCCCCTGCCGCGGTGCGCATCCATCAATGCGATTTTGATGGCAGATCCTCTGTCCAGTGGGCCGTCTCCGTCGACCCTCTCAGCTTGCACACCACGTCTATGGCGAAGAGCCGCTGCAACTCAGCTTCCCTCTCCCGCCTTACCAGCACCCCGGATAAGCCGCTTAACTTACTGCAGAGCGTCAGCACCGACGTCGTCGGGTCGCTGCACAGCACGCGGCTCCCGCCCGCCTGCCAACACGAAAGGGCGGCGGTAGACTCACATCAGGTAATGGGGCTATCGTGTGAGATGGCGCACTTGCCCGCCTCGACGAAGGACTCCGTCGCTCAAACCTCCGCCTATTCGGCCGATGCAGAGGCGGACCCGCGGACCACGACGGGGCTTCCTGCATCACACAGCAGTATCGTCTGCTCCTTGCTCTGCCACCACACTCCGCAGGAGGTTGAGGCCGCGGTGCGCATTCAAGCCTTATGGCGTGGCTACCACGTGCGTTGCTCCATCGAGTTCTACTACGAAGAGTACTCCGAAGAGATCGAGGGGGAGGAGGAGACTGAGGAGGACAGCTAGTCCACCAGCACTGAGTTGCTGAGCGGTGGCAGAGAGCGGACGGGACGTCGTTCGTGGTCCGTGACGCACCCAAGAGCCCTCCTCCCCTCCTCCAGTGACCTTCTTGTCTCGTCTCGCCCCTCCCTCTCCCTCTCCCTCTCCCTCTCGTGTGTGTGTGTGTGTGTGTCCCGGCCTGCCGGTCCATATGTATGTGTGTATCTCTCTGCTTGCATGGCGTCTTTGAGCACGTGCTTGCCTTGTTTCGTTGTGGCTGTCGTGCTTGGAATCTCGATGTAGACTAGCGGGGTTGATGGGGCAGAGCTGTGTGGCGCCATCAAGGGCGGCAACTCTGCCCCTCTGCCCCTCTCTCTTTCTCATGTGCTCTATGGCGTCTGCCCCCCTTGAACACCTTCTTTGTTAGCTCCTCCACATCTGAATCCTGGTGAGGTGCCGCCGCCACGTGTGCGGTGGCATGTGTTGTCCCCCATCATCTTTCTCTGGGTGAGCACATACGCGCACGTGCAATAGACGCATGCACGCATGCAGACATTTACGCGCCCCGTTCTCTGCTCCCCCTCCTCCTCCGCGCCACTCTCGAGTCCTTGTCTGTTTACGCTCTACTCGGATGGGAGATGCGCGCATCTCCGACGCGTTGATTCTCAGACGAAGCGGCGCTGCTGCTACTGAGGAGAGGTAGAGGGGTGGCGCTTCAAGGCCTCTGCTGTGTCTGCGGGTGCTCCTGCTCTCGTCCGTGCAGGCCTTCATCGTGTATGCCTTGGACGTGGGCCACATGCCGCTTAGTGTTACCCTCCCTCGGCACGTACGACGGATCGGCGCGGAGGCGCAAGCACGCGTGTGCATTCGTTCAGTTGCAGCCTACCGCCCCAGCCACACCACCGCACACGGTGAGTTCGCATTGGATTCACCACCACTGCTGCTGCCCCTTCGCCCCTTCGCCCCTCAACACGCGTATGCATACACATGCATACAATGAAGAACGCGAGTTGCCCACGGCAGTTTGATGGAGAAGAGTACACACACCACACCACCACCATCATCACCACCACATACATACCACACACACACACACACATTAGCGTACGCGTCTTGACCCACTCCTTCTCAGCTATCCCTCCTACTCATTCGAACTGCTGCAACAACAATGGTGGACGCGGTCTCTCGTTACGACGATGATGAGGAGGACGACGCTCTGCCCTTCGAGGGCCTCGACAAGGCGTCGGCGCTGCAAGAGTGCCGCGTCTTCAACAAGATCCCGCTGGACGAGGAAGGGTCCATCCGGGCCATGACGCAGGTGCTGTACCTCTTGTCCGTTGGCGTGCGTCTGACCGAAGCCGAGGCGACGGACATCTTTTTTATGTCCACGAAACTCATGCAGTCGAACTACCCCAAGCTGAGGCGTCTGCAGTACATCCTGATGAAGGAACTCAGCCCCCTTGTAGAGCAGAGCTTCATCGCGTCGAATGCGCTCATGACGGATATTAAGAAGAAGTGCGACTCTGACAAGAGCAGCGCCATCCGCGCGCTATACGCCATCATGGACAGCAGCATGTACAACTCCATGGATCGCACCATTGTGGAGTGCATGACGTCGCGCAACCCAAGCGTGGTGACAGCAGCGCTAGTGACGGGCATCCACATGTCCAACACCCTGCCGGAGATGCCGCGCAAGTGGGCGACGCAGCTGAACGAGGTGCTGCGCGAGCGCTCCAAGGCGCAGTACCCGGCCATCGCGCTACTGCACAAGATTCGCAACAACGACCGACTATCCGTGGATCGTCTCATTGAGGATGCACAGGCCGGCCGCGTCCGCTCATCGCTTGCCGTCTGCCTTGTCATCAAGATGTGCACGGAGCTGATGCAGGACGACTTCACCAGCTCCCTTGAGATTTACAAATTTGTCACCTCAGCGCTGCACCGCAGCGACATGATTGCCTTCGAGGCGGCCAAGTCGATCGCCTCCCTGCGCAACGTGTCCGACAAGGAGCTGACGCCGGTTGTGACGATGCTCCAGCTGTACCTGAGCTCTCAGAATCAGGTGCTCCGATTTGCCGCCGTATACTTGATCGGCCGCATCTCGACCACGCACCCGGCCGCCGTCGCGCCGATCAACGCGGAGATTGAGGCGCTCGCGTTGGATCCGAACCGCGTCATCGCCACGCTCGCCATCACGTCCTTGTTGAAGACCGGGACGGAGAGTACCATTGGGCGAATGCTGACCCAGCTGTCCTCGGGCAGCTACATGAGTGAGCTCGGCGACCAGTTGAAGTTGACGATTGTGGACGCCATGCGTGTGCTGAACGCCAAGTTCCCGAACAAGTATGAGACTCTCTTAGCCTTCCTCTTCCGTGCCCTCAGCGATGAGGGCAGCAGCTCGTTGAAGCAAAGCGTGGTGGATGCGATGCTCGACATCTCCAAGTCCAACCCCAGCTCCAAGGAGGTTGTGCTCACACATCTGGCCGAGTTCATCGACGACTGCGAGTTCTCGCAGATCACGAAGCGGGTCTTGATGCACCTCGGCGAGGGTGTCCCGCACTGCTCCAACCCGCGCCACTTCGTGCGCTACGTGTACAACCACGCCACGCTGGAGAAGCCTGAAGTCCGCGCTGTCGCCGTGACGACACTGGCGAAGATCGCGGCGAGCGTGCCATCTCTGCGCCGTTCCATTGTGTCGCTGCTGAAGCGCTCCTGCAGCGACGGCGACGACGAGGTCCGTGACCGCGCCTTGCTGTACACGAAGCTGTTTCTGCAGAATGACAATACGCTTGTGCGCATGTACGTGGAAAATGTCGCGGCAGCCGTGCAGCATCAACGGCGCACACTGCGTGAGGCGAACAAGAGGATGTCAGTGGACGGCGTTCTTGGTGGCTCCACTTCGGCGGATACCATGGCGGCCATTGCAGCCGCACCAAACCCCACAGACGCCTCCGGAATGCCGGCTCCGACGCCGGCCATCCTTCAGGGTCGTGATGCGTTGCACCACGTCAAGCAGCTCCGGGAGCTGGGGGAGCCGGCGAAGAGCACGGAGCCGGTTCTCATCACGGAGACCGACAACGAGTACGTTGTGTCTGTCATGAAGCATGTGTACCCGGAGCACGTGGTCGTGCAGTTCAAGGTGAAGAACATGATGGACAACATGCTGTTCAAGAACGTGGTTGTGGTCACGAACACGGAGGAGCTGGAGGCGGAGCCGCTGTACGCCATTCCTATCGAGAGCATCCGCCCAGGGGAGACCCAGTACGGGTATGTGGTGCTGCAGTATGCGCCGGGCAAGTTTCCGAGCGGCACGGTGGAGCCGATGTTCCGCTTTGCCATGGCCGAGAACGAGGACGAGGACGCCGGAGATCAGGACGAGTACCCGATGGAGAGCTTTGACGTGGACGTGAGCGATTTTGTGACGCCGATAGACTTGGGCAACGACATGGAGGACAGGTGGGCAGAGCAGGAGGGAAATGAGACAGCCGGCACTTTTGCGCTGCACTCGATGAAGAACCTGACGGAGGCGGCGCAGCAGCTGGCTGGCTTCTTTGGGATGTACATCGAGGGCGGTGTACCTGAGAAGATCACCACAACATCGCACGTGCTCAAGATGTCTGGCGTGCTGGCGGACGAGGACCGCACACTGGTGCTAGTGCAGGCGAAGGTGTTCATTGCGACGGACAACCGCGTAGCGCTGCACCTGGCACTGCGTGGCGGGTCGGCAGGTATTCGCGAGTACTTGGCGAACGTCCTCCTGGGCTAAGGCTGATGGTGGAGGAAGAGGGAGTGGGGCAGATCATGTGCACTCACTAGTCCCCGCGCCTCGCTGCACTCCCCCTTCCCTTTTCTCTCTCATTTTTTGATGTTTTTTTGTTTTCGTGTTCTCGTTTTGCCATTAACCCCACCTCAGTTCTCCCGCGATGTGCATCATCACACGCTCCACGACTCCGTCCTCTCCCTCTCCCTCTCGCTCGCTCTCTGCGTATGCGCCTGTGGGCTGTTGCCGGCGGGCGCGTCTCCGCCTCCCGTAGCCCTCCCTCTCTCCCTCGTGTCGCTGCCTCGCCTCCTCTCGCCGTTATGCTCGTTGACGCTGGTGTGCGCTTGCTTTCCGTCTGGTCTGTTTTTCGCTTTTTCGCACGGTCGATGTTGTCCCCCTGGCGGTGTCGCACGGCGCTCCCTCTTCGTCTCCCTTACCCACGTCCGCTGTGCTGCCGTTGCCGATGACCACCTTATCCATGATAGCGTTGGTGCTCCTGCCTGGCAATGACGCTATCCAGGCCGCATGCGCCCCACATCTCCTCCTCCCCCACTGGTGCTTTCCGTTTCGCATACCGCCGCCTGCCCAACCCCCCTCCTTGCTCACACGTGGGTGTGTCTGCGGCCACATGGTCTTTGCTGAGACCCCGCTCTCAGCCACCCGCGAAAGAAGGGGCGTGCTCCAGCGGGGTGCGGAGTGGTATGTGGCCGGTGCCGGTGAGACCCGACGGCATCATCAGGAGGGTGGGAGAGGATGGGTTTAATGCGGTGGTCCGAGTCGGAGGTGGCACATCTCTACCAATGAATACTGGCGAGAGGAGGGGAGGGAGGGCCGTTGAAGCGCTGTGGAGGGAGGGGGAGGGGAGAAGGTGTCCCCACCCCCATTCCCTTTTCTGCGCTGTCTGTCGCTCTTGTGCGCCTTGCCATTTTTCTGTCTGTTTTTCCCCTCTCGCCGTTTCTCGTCTCGCATGTCGGGCCCCTTCCTCTGCGCGTGCACGCCCTTCCGTTGCTGTTGTGTGGTTCGGTTATCTGAAGTGGGAAATGGGGACGGGAAGAGGGGAGGTAGAGAGTGCAGCGGTACCTTCCGTCGCCGGCATCCTCTCTCTTTCTCTTGCTGTCCGAGTGTGCGCGCGTGTGCGTGCTCAGGCGGCGGTTGTGGTTATTCCTGTGTCAGGGTGCGCTGGTGATGCGAGCGTGTGTGTGTGCGTGTTGAACCTGGTGCTGCGCGTGATGTGTGTGCTCGTGCCCTTTCGTTTTCGTTTTGGTTATCGGGAGGGAGGGAGGGGGGCCAAGTGCGGACTGTGCACGCTCTCGCAGGGTGGTGATGCTGGCGTCTGTCTGTCTCGGAACAACGCCATCCCCCTCCAAAAAAAAAGTCGAAGAACAGTCGACACACAAGGGAAAAGACGAAACCAGTCGGAGTGTTATGATTGAAAAGAGAGGAGTGGGGGCGGTGCACAGCGCACTGTCATGAATGGCGGCGATGGGGTGCTTGGATGCATGCACGTGGGCTCGGGTGAGGGTTCGCGGCGCGTCATGCGAGATGCGCACACGCAGGTGCACTTGATCGCGATACTCGGCCTTTCAGCGCCAATGGCCACAGATGCGTAAAGGAGGCACACATGCGCAAGCACTGCCACTCCGCTTGCTCGTGTTGCAGCTGACAAGTAACCTTGGGCTCGCCGTCTACCTCGTGGTCATACACCCTTTCTTCTCCCATGCGCGACTCTCCGTCCCCACTGCATACCACTCTGCGATAGACGTCAACCCCGCCACGCATGACACCGTCCCTCTCCTTCGGATACATACCTTCCTGACTGCACTCTCCATTCTTTTCTCCCCTTCTGCAGAAGTTGTGCAGCTCTCCGCCTTGGAAACCAGAACGCACAGACGCACCGGCACACGCGCACACTTGGACAGCGATATCTTCGGCACTCATGTCGCCACAGAGACGCCAGCCGCAGTGCTGCCCCCCCTCCTCACACACACCCTCTTACGTTCTACTTTTTTTTCTCATAGATCTATAGAGGCGTGCGTTGACTCTGCCATCAGAAGGAACGCGTGCACACTTGCGAAGATAGGTCGGACGTGCACACGCCTGTGCTCTGCGCCTCGACGCCCTGATAGGCTGCAAACGAGAGAGCAAGCCTTCTGCAACTTGATCAGCCGTTCACTACATTCCTCGCTACCCTCATCTTTGCCCTCCCCCTCCCTCCAGGTATGTCGCGGCCTCGCGGTGGAAGCGGGTCGTATCCGCTGCCGGCGTCACAGCGCGATGCCTCTCCACCACCGGCGCTACCGCGCTGTACTTCTCAAGCTTCACCCAGCACGCCATTGCGCGTCTTCGGCTCCGAGATCACGAACCGTATTCCTACTCCACCACCGCAAATGCCGTCGTCACTGACAGCAGCTGCACCGCCGGGTGCGGCGACTGCGACTCTGTGCAGTGTGGCTGTCGATGCGCCACCGAGCCACGCTACTCTTGCCCCAACGTCAGCGTCCAGCTGGCTGGACGCTGACCCTTGTCGTTGTCTTAGCAGCAGTGGCGACGCCGTCGAGTGCATCCCCTCTTACGAGATGCTACTTGGCGCCATTCGTGGCGCACACACGCCACAAGGACCGCCTCCGCTGGAAGGTGCCCGCTCGTGCTCGCGGTCATCCAGCAGCAGCGACGCCAGCCACGGCAACCTGTTCCCTTCGCGGGCAGCAGGGGGTGGGGGGTGGCAGTCGTGCCTTGACCCCACCCGCGGTGGTGCGAGCTTCCAAACAGGGGCCTCGACGCCGCCTGCGCCGAGTGCGAAGCGGCGGTTCAGAGACAGCGAGGCGGAGGACGGAGGCAGCCGAGCTGACTCCTGTTCTTCATGGCCGCAAGCGAAGCGCCAGCGTGGCGGAGAAGCCACTGTTGACCGCCTCACCGGTGCCCTCCCTGCTCCTCCTATGCAAGAGGGAGGCATGCGTGACCCAGGCGGTGCGGCCAGCATCTGCGGTGGCGGCGACGTGGATGCCCGACCGACTCTTCATGCGTTCTCCTCCGAGGACGACGGGGACCCTTGGAGCGCGCGGGGCGGCGTTTGCGGCTTCCTCACCCCGCTGTCGACGAAGCTGCTGTGCCTACCTCCCGTGGCGTTGATGCCGCTGCCGCCATTACAGCATCTTCACGCGCGTGCGTGCCGTCCAGCGAGTTTGCTTGATAGAGAGCATGCTGTACCGGCTTGGCAGGTACTGGCCTCGGCGCCAACAACGGCTGAGGAGGAGCAGAGGGAGGGACTTGGCCGTGTCGCGTCGACATCCAGCAACACGACTCTGTATACCCCTGCCCGGGGCAACCTGCACCTTCGCAGTGCCGTTGACGACGCCATCGTCTATTCGCCACTGACGCTGGATGACATCAGTCCCATTTTGTGTCTCTCCGAGGAACGACTTGCGCACCGTCGGATGCGCGTGGTGGAGTTCGACAGGCGCCCGTCAGCCGAGGTGGACGACGAGGAGCACCGAGCGGGCGAAGCGTTTGTCGGAACATCGCCGTCGACTCCACCTCATCCATTTCGTGCGCTGACACCCGGCGAGAGTCGTGGGGACGAGGAGGACATGAGCGGTATTGCGCCGGATCTGCCCACCCAGTACTCCGCAGGCGGCGCCTGCTTTCTTCATGAGGAGGCACTTCGGCTGCTCACTGTCACGTGCGAGGACGAACATGGCCATCTGCTGCAGTGATCCGGTGAGGAAAGCGGGCGAGGAGCGAGATGTCGGTCTGGCAGTGATGTGGGCAAGTCACCGTGCACTCGATCGATAGATGGATCCAGGGGGAGCGGGGGAAGGTGGCAGCGTCAGGCTGAGGCACACAGACAGAGAGACAGGGGCGAAAGGCGCCGTTACAGCATCCGTCGAAGCATTGATGCGTATGCTCAACAGTGGATGGTGGCGCAGAGGTGAGTTGCACGAGCTGCGTGCGCGTGTGCCGCTGGTGCGCTGAGAGCTGGCCCATGAGCCCGGCCAAGAAGCGAAACGAAAGGTGGCGCTTCGTATCACGGCGCGCCACCACTGCTTGGCCCTCACTCCGTCGTTCGCCCCCTTGGCATCACAACCCTTAGTGGTGGCCAGGCTCGTATTGCTGGTGCATGTATGTGCGTGTGCGTGTGCGTGTGTGTGTGTGGGGAGAGCTGTTGAGGTGGGCAGTCGCCATTCTACTGCTCCCCTCCTCCACCTTTACTTGCCCCACCCCTCGCCACTGCGTGCTTTGGCTGCCCGGGCTCGGTGAAGGCGCCCTCTTTCGCTGCTGTCGTGTCTTCGATGCGGAAGAAATACTACTTCACGGCTAAGTGTGGATGCACACATGCAAACATAGAGAGCCGAAGGGGAGGGGGCGTCAGTGCCCTTGTACGCGCAGTCTTCTGTAGCCCTGCCCGGCGTCTCTGCCGTCTCCCTTGTTCTCCGAAAGGGGTGGCGGGGAATGTCTGTGCGCATACTGCGGAGCGTTGCCCCATCGGTGCGTCTCCTCCGCCATTCACCACATGCATCTCCCGCCAAATCCATGAGCTCACACATGTATGCGCGTATGCGGGCAGCTCCCTTCCTGATTTCTTGGTTTCTCTCTCTCGTCGACAACCTCTCCTTGCCTTCACGCGTTGCCTTCTCCGTTTCTCCGCTCTTGATGTGTGTGCGTGTGCTGCGTGGAAGGGACGTCGCCTCGGTGACATCCTCCAGCGAATCGCAACGTGCGTGTCTGGCAGGTATCGTGAGGGCAAGAGCCCACCGAGAGCGGGAGAGTCAGTGCAGCGGCGAGTGCCTCGGATCGTGCGTGTGTGCTTGTATTCGTGGATTCACATACATCAGTCTCCGTCTCTACTCCGACGAGGACGAGCACCATCCCTCCCAACGCCACCGCCACCACTACGGCGCCACTCTTCTCTCCCTTTTCCTCCACAGCCGCACTCCAGCGTGCACCCCGCAGGCACGACGTACTCCCAACAGCCACTACCGCGTCCTACCGTGTCTGTCTGCCCTTCCCTCCACGGCAACCTTTGTTGCCTACGTGGCGGCATAACGGCAGAGCATAGAGGAGGAGCCAGAGAAGCTCCTACACGGCATACAGAACCTTCATAGACTCACAGGCACATCCTCACCCACACCACGCACACCCACGCACTTCCTTTGTCATCCACCACCACCACCACCACCACCACCATCACCACCACCACCATCACCACCACCACCACCACCATCACCACCACCACCACCATCACCACCACAACCCCCCCCCCCATCCACCCCTCGAGTGCTTCAAATTTTCCTTTCAGGGGAGGAAGGAGAGGGGGAGCGTTTCCCTATCGACGGCACCCACTGCTGCTGCTGCAGCCTGTCGCTGCCCTTCTCTCTCATCACCTCACGCGTCTTTCATTTTCTCTCATCTCTGCCCAGGGGTGGCATCAGCGTGGGCCACGAGCGCTAGCAGCAACATGCTTCATCGTTGCCTGCTGCAACTGGGCAAGACGAAGGGTTCAACAACGCGCCGACACGTGCTGCGGCGTCCGCTGCGCAGATCCGGCAGCAGCGGAAGCGGCGCTGCAGGTTCCGCTCGTCGCAGCAGCGCACAAGTCAAGGCTTCCGGGTTCTCTGGCTCATCATCCGCTGGCAGCGGCAAAGGCGGCGGTGGCGGGCGGGGCCCGCACAATGGCAGCAGTACCTCCACCGATGCTAAAGTAGCGGCTGCCACAGAAGCCGGCAAGGGCGGCGCTGCCTTGCCTCTGGCCACAGATGGTGGGTTCAGCGGCGCATCTGCGGACACCACTGCCTCATTCTCCGCCTCCGCTCGCCGCCCTCTCTATCGCCTCGCCACAGCCGTTGCCACCGTTGTCGTGCCTCCCACCACCAATGCCTACCTGCAAGGCATGAGGCACCTCTTGACTCCTGCGACACCGCCACCGTCCCCCGCGTTGAGCGGGGGCGGGCCGGCGATGCCGTCTGTCTCCATCGTGGAGGAGTACTACACCAGCAAGAAGGGCCCCTTGTTCGCCACCGCTGTGGTAGCCGGCACCAACGCCGTTAAGCAGGTGAGCTCGCTCGTCCCCTTTTGCTATCCGACGCCGATCCAGCGTTGCTCTTTCACCTTCCGTCGTCGCCAGGTGCTCCAGCCGCCGCGACCAGCGCAGATGCCACATCGGGTGGTGCTGCGTCGCCGAACCTCGGAGCCGGGCCCGCAGCAGAGTCGGCCCGAGTACAGCGTCCTCTACTGCTTCTGCACCGTCGCCACGGAGAACAAAGGAGGGGTGGAGATGGAGGCGCTGACGGGGGCTATGATGGCCAGCGTCACCCTCTACGACATGCTGAAGGGCCTGCCAGGAGCACAGGAGGATGGCTTGAGCCTGGGGGAGGCCTTCGTACTTGCCAAGCGTGGCGGCCGCAATGACTTCACCAAGCTGCTGATGTCCGAGCCTGAGTGCCCGCTCGTGGAGAGCGGTCTGCGCTCTGGAGGATCGGGAATGCACGCCCCCCCGCCTATCAGCGGCGCTGTGAGTGGGGGTGGTGTACAACCACCTACAGGCACCACGCATGCATCGTCATCTGCCGAGACGCGTACCGGTACTTCGAGGGCAGCAACGCCGGAGGCCAACGGACATGCTTCGGCAGGTGCAGAGCAAGCGCGAACGGAGAGCCAAGAAGCGTCTGAAGAGGTGACTGAAGCGGAGGACGACCACTCAGCAGCAAAGCGTGTGATACGCCGTCCAGCGCCTGCGGCAGCGACCGCCCATGACGTCGTCGACGGCTCTGCTGCCCCTGGCGATGCTGACGCGTGGTGGCGCTCATCAAAGCATGAGAAGAGGTTGCAAGAGCTCTACCCGCGTCGCAAATACGGTGACAATGCACGCCTCGTTCCACCGGGCCCCACGTCCGTGACTCCGGTCAGCTCTGTAACGAGGGCACGCACGCGCACTAGCCCTTCGGGGTCCTCAGACAGCGGCGCTGAGGTGGCTGCGGCACCTGCTGCTGTCTTGGCTGCGCGGCCGAAGCTGGCGTCTAAGGCGAGTATGATCCGCGATGGACAAGCCTCCGCAGCAGGCAAGGGGCCAGCCGCAACGGCCGCGCTGCCCAAAGCCGCTCGCAGGCCTGAGCCTACAGGCAGCATCGATGAGGCAGATGAGGCTGACGAGGAGGACGACATGATAGAGCACCGCCGGCCACCGAATCGCTCCCGGCTGGCCAAGAAGTCTGCACGGGCAGCTGTTTCCGCAGTCGAGGTCGACGATGAGGATGATGGTAAGTCGGCAGCCGCAGCTGAAGCGGAGGAGGAGGAGGAGGCTGAGGAGGAGGCGGTGACGACGACAGCCACTGCAGTCTATGAGGCCGACGAAGAGGAAGGGGCGGCGATGACGGCAGCCGCCAAAAAGCGCAGGCGCGGCACGGCGGTCACCGCGGCGCCCAAGAGCCACGCCACCACTATCGCCGCCAAGTCGTCGTTCTCTGGAAAACGCACCCAGACAGGGCACAAGCGTTACCTTGCAGAGATGGAAGATGAGGCTGCAGTCGCTGAAGAGGACGAGGACACGGCAGAGGACGACGAAGGTGCGGACGAGGAGGCGCGCATGCCGGTCAAGGGCAGTGCAGCGGCAGCCGCACGCAAAGCGCATGCCCACGGCAGCGTGACAGGAAAGCGGGCTGGCAAGGCCGCCATCGAGGTTCCCTCGCGTAGCATTGGGGCCAGCGGCCGCAAGCAGCGCGCGGGACGCGTTACGCCGAGAAAAAGTCGAGCGTCCGCGGAGCCGGACGACTATCATGGCGCCGAGGACATGAGTGCCCCTGAGGAGAAAGAGAATGTCGAGGAGGGCGACACTGCCGCAGGGGAGGATGACGACGATGCCGTCTCTCTCGCTGTTGACAGGCGGCGTGGTAAAGCGGCGGTGAAGCAGATCCGCCCAGCCGCGCCGAAGAAGGGCGGGACCATGCGGCCTGTCCGGCACGACTCCTGGGATGTCGGCTTCAGTCGGCGGAGCCGCCACGTCGCTGGCGACGGCGATGGCGACGAAGAGCACGAAGACGCAGTGGAGGAGGAGGAGGCGGCGGCAGAGACTATCGATGAGGAAGGCGAAGGGGACGAGGCGGAGGACGTGCCACCACTACCGCCGCTGCGCAAGAAACTGAAGAAGCCGCTGAAGCGTGCAGCACCGAAGAGGCGGTAGGCGATCGGCATCGGCGAGAGGAAGGTGGGGAAGAGGGGGAGGAGCGCGCAGCCTGCTTCAGCAACTCACGCACGCAGGTGCGCGTGTCATGCCGCATGAGATGATGGCTCTCCCACTCGTTCAACGCACAGTGAGGTTTCCTTCACTCCCGCCGTGAGTGGCTCTGCGGCTCTGCGCCCTCCCTCCGTCATCCGACACGAGAACATGATAGCAAGACGCAACAAGGAGGCACGCCTTCATCCGTGCGAGCGATGGGGAAGCGCGAGAAACCCCGTTGCGGAGGATCTGTGCAACCCTCTTCCGACTTTCTATCCATCCATGTCGCTCCTGCTTCTCCCCCTTTTCATGTGTGTCTGCATGTGCCCTGTTCCAGGAGACGCGAGCGGGGTCGGCGCGCCGCCGCTGCCGCCCACTCTCTGCATCTCTGTCACTCCCTCTGCCTCTGTGTGTCGTGCGTCATTCCCTCTTGTGCTTCTGTTTTACTTGGTCTCCCTAGACGGTCCATGATGGCTGTCGAGCTACTTAGCTGAAAAGGGAAGCTGCTCAGTGTGCTTGCATGCGTCCCTGCCGGTACCCGTCCGTGTGGGTCTTCCTCCGCATTCGGCGAGCGTGAGCGCGGAATGCGAGGAGGAGGGGGGACAGTTGTCGGATGAGGCAGGAGCTGACTTTGTCGACTCGAGCGGGCTTCCGTGTGTGACTTGCACCGCTGTTTCACTGAGTGTGAAAGAGAGCAGCCGGCCCACAACGCTATTGCCCCCCCTACGTATGTTCTGGCTCACCTTCATGAGCGCTATGCGAAGGTTTTGACGCCGGCCACCCACGTGCCGCTGACCTGCTCCGTCGACTTCCCAGCATACGAAAGCAGGAGCCACCGCTGACTTCCTCCCCTCCCGTCTCCCTCTTGCCTTTTCCGCTGTGCTCCGCATCGACCTCTCCCCCCTCCCCTCCACACACACAACACGTGGGTGCGCGCAGATAAAGCCAACGCTCCCTGACCCTCTTCCCTTTTCTCAGCCCTCTGCCCCACTCGCCCCCTCCGACACCGACACCGCCCCGCCTTCTTCCTCCCGTTCCTTTCTTCGCCGCGCAAATGCCGAAGCCTGCTGTGGTGCACTCGCTTCTGCCGCACAGCATGCGCCGGGTGTACGTGCTGGTGGCCGTGGCAGCGCTGCTGGCTGCTGTGCACCTGCCGACCCCCTCACGCGGCAGCGTGGAGTGGGTACTACAGCAGGTGCAGGTGCTGCACCGCCACGGTTCGCGCTCGGCGGTACCAACCTACAACACAACGGCCATCTGCGGCTCGACGCCGTGCGGGTTCCTGAACCCGGAAGGCGAGATGATGATGCGGAACATGGGCAGCTTCCTGCGCACGCGCTACAACACAGACGAGACCGTGGTGGATGAGCCGTTCCTGCTGTCGTCGGACTACGATCTCAGCGTTGTGGAGTCGCGCTCCACGGATATGGAGCGCACGCTGCAGAGCGCTCACATGCTCCTTGCTGGGATGTTCCCGAACGAGAGCCGACTGCTCCCCGCCATCCACACTGTGCCAATGTCTCAGGACATGATGCTATACACCTTCTCGCAGCCGTGGGTTGCGCTGTATACGACGTACGCAGGCGCCGCTCAGTCGGCGCGCATGAACCCCACGATTGACCGCTACTTTCCCGACTGGACGGAGCTCAGGGATCTCGGTGCGGCGGTGTGGAGTGAGGGCTACTGCTCCAACTACACGACACGCCTGGGCTGTGCCATCATGGTGTACGATATCTCCAGCGCCAAGCTTGCTGTGGGCGAGTTGCCGGTCGGTGTTGCCGCCCGGTACGACGACCTGCGTGAGATTATCGCAGAGTGGTACCGCGGGATGTGGCACTACGACCCCAGCAACTCCTTCTCTGTGCAGCAGGGCGGGCGCGGGCAGCTGTTCCTGAAGCAGGTGGTGGAGAACATGGATGACTTTGTCGCTGGTCGCAACACATACAAGGTGATGCATTACAGCGGCCACGACATTTCTCTGGGGGCCGTGTGGGGCACACTGGGCGACAAAGGTGTGCACGCGATGCAGCCTCCCTACGCGCAGGCGTTTGTGCTTGAGCTTGTGAAGAATGCGAGGAGCGGCGAGTACGGGGTGCGCGTGCTTCGTGGGTGGCCTGGCCAGACCCCCGACACCGGGTTCACTTTCTCCTGGGACCCGACGTGGCAGCTGCAGTGCCAGCGCAGCAACGGGATGAACTATGCTGCGACGGACAACCTGTGCCCGCTGGAGGACTTCCGGCGCTATGTTTCGTGGACGGTGGGAACGGACCCACGCGGGATGTGTCTGCTGGATGAGGAGACGTCTGCTGTGCTGGGCTGCCCGGCGATTGAAGAGGAGCAGACCGTCTCTGTGGCGCTGCCCGAGTCATGCTTGCTGTACCGCTCGGCGTGCCCCGCGTATGCGTGCGCGCCCGGCTACGTTCTATCCGCGCCGGGGTCGCAGTGCAAGTGCACGTCTGCTTCGTGCCTGGACGTAGGCGGCCACGGGAGCGGTAACCTCGTGAACTTGACGGTGAAGATGTCCGGCGTGTCTGCAGGCGCTGTTGCCGGCATCTCGATCGGGATGTTCTGCGTAGGTGCAGCTTTTTCCGTTGCGGCGTCGCTGATCGTGCTGGCGCTGATGAACCGCGGCGGCGGCTTTGTGCACCGCTTGGGGCCCCACGACAAGTCCCTAGCGCATGTCGAGCCGCTTCGTCAGGACCTGTAGGTTCATCACGGCCCGCGCATGTGCAGCGGCACGGCCGCCGGCGGCCTGCGTGGCACTGCGTCGACGGCGGATGACCCCCCCTTCCTCCTCCTTGCCCCCTCCCCCCATCTTCCTATTCCTTCCCGCCTGTGAGCGTTTTCCCGACACAATGCGCCATTCTTTTCGTTGACTCACCTGTCCCGTGTGTGCGTGCCGGTGCGTGGGGTGACGATGATGGTGTGCAGGACTGGAGTGCGTGCGTGCACGTCGGTGCACACGCTGCGCACCGTCACCGCTACTATCCTGTTGCCTATCGTCACCCCGCTGCGGCCGCGGGCGCGCCGTATAATAACTCTGTGGCGGGTGCGCGTGAGGGCACGCAAGTGTGCACCCTTCCCTTTCGCTCCCCGGTCCCCTAATACTAAGCCCCCTCCCGTCTCTGTGAGGCCGTGTGCGGGTGTGTGCGTCGTGTGTTCTACATCGCGTGCGGGGGTGCCTGTTGGCAGGGTACGCAGGTCATCTACTGCCCTCTCTGCGCGGATGTGAGCAGGAACAGACAATGACACATAACGCACGCCTTGGCACACACGAGGGGTGTGAGTGACCTGTGGGAGACGGAGTAGCATCAGTAGCGCGGAAGCGTGGCACAGGGGGGGGACGCATTGCGCCCCTCTGTGCGCTGCTTCTCATGCTCTCGCTCTCTCGCTCACTCGCCGTTGCCCCCCTCTGCGCCGTATCAGCTGACGTATTTTTTCCCTGTCCTCCCCCCTCCCCTCCCCTCCCCTCCCTGGGCCGCTTGTCGGTGCTGTATCCCATCTCTCACGGCCCCCCGCGTGCGCTGTGGTCTTTTCGCCTATGTTTCTGATTCACAATGACTTTAGAGGACTCAGAGAGGGAAGCGGGAGGACGCGGCGCAGCTGCCGGCTCACCCCCCCCCCCCGCGCGCGACTGTCCCATGCCTTGTGGTCCAGAAATCGAATCCGTGCGGCAGGCGTGATTGCTGCCACAGGCGTTTGTGGTCTTCCCTTCCTCCCGTCACCGCGTCATGTCCGCCCGCCCCCCGTCTCCAATGTTTCCTCGCGCTTTCCCTTTAGCCCCAGCACTTGAGTCGAAGTCTCTCCGTGCGTTTCGGCTTCGTTCTTTCTTCGCCCTTTTTTTCTCATGTTCCCTGGCGCGCTGCATTTCCCTCCCCGAACGTTGTGTGGGGAGGGTGCGGATGGGGAGACGCGCTGCCGCTCCGTCGCATCCCGTGATAGATCGCCGGCCAGGCATGTGTGCGTGTGTGTGCTTTTCTCACTCTCTCTGTCTCTCTCTGTGTGCGTGTGTGTGCAGAACTTGTTCGCCGTATGGAGTCTGCAAGCGCCTCAGCGGTGCTAGAATCACCACGGGAGGGGCGGAGGGGGGGAGGGAGAGCGGTGCCTGCACGGAGGTATCCCGATATATAGAGCGCACACACGCACACACATCTCCCTATATCTCTCTCTATATATCTATATATATATATATTGGTGTGTGTGTCTCTTGTGCTCAAGCGTATATCTTGTGCAGAGAGTGCACGCACGTTGTTTCTGTTCGCTGTATGGCCTTGTCACGGGTTACTGCGTGTTGTTCCGTCGGCGCGATGTCTCGTGGACGTTTCTTCGCTGCGTGACGGGGCGGAAAGAAAACAAAATGCTTCTCCCCCTCCTCCTGTTGCGTGGCTGTGCGTGCATGCCCTGCGTCTCGCGCGGCTGAGGCCATCGCGACGCGCAAGCATGGGGGCCAATTGCACGGCTTGGCGGCCGTGGCAATGTGCGATGGAGGGCTGTGCTCAACTGATAACGTGCGGCTGCACTGTGAGGACATACGTTTGGTATCACGGTCAGTCAGCGGACTGCTGGCCACGTACGTGCAAGCCCACAATCAGCTCTGCCAGGAATAGATGGGCCACCTGCACATGTGCTGTATGGGTGTGCCTGCGTGACTTGCGGTTCGCTCACTGTGCGTTGCTTGTCACGTGGCGTGGCCGACTGCCCCTTCGTTGCTCTCCTTCTCCTCCATCTTACGCCCCCTTCCTGCGGGTGCCCCTCAGCTCTTGCCTTCTCCCGCCATCTGCGTCCTCCCATCTCGACAGTTCGCCTCCGACCTTGCCGCACACCTTTGCAAGTTCTGTTCGGGCATTCCTCCACTGCGGCAGAAGCGGTTCTCTTGCTCTCTTCCCTGCGACAGCGGTCACTTTCTTTTCAACGGTGCGTTGGCATCGTTGCCTCATCACACGGCCACACACACACACACACACACACACACACTCGTACACGGAACTTCATCAGTCGGGTCGGCTTTGCCCACCAGCGCTCATCATTCTGCGTCGTCTGTCGAACGACTCCCCTCCCCTCTCCTCCCCCTATATGCCAAGCCGCACATCTTGGCACGCGACCTCTCTATTCTCTTCTCACCGTGGGCTCACTACTCTGCCCGTGACGGTGTCAGGATACCTGCGATCAACCGTTTCCTTGGCTTCTCAGGCACGCGACAAGTGTGCGCTCGTGCGACGCCGCCGCGTAATCTTTGTGGGCGCGACTGCCTCTTCTTCTTTCTTCAGCGCGCCCAACGGCGTTGACGCTGTCGCCGCCGGTGCTCCGTATCAACGTCGGCAATTTCGCTTGGGCATGACCACGCCGAAGACGAACTGCGCTGGGCCGCAGGAGAAGGATGGGTCAAAGGACATGAGCGATGAGGAGTGGAGGCGTGTCCTCACAGCACAGCAGTACTATATTCTGCGCGAGAAGGGCACGGACCCTGTTGGTGGGAAGTATGACGACGTCTTCGACGAGGGGGAGTACGTGTGCGCCGGGTGCAAGACACCGCTTTACCTGTCTTCCATGAAATTCGCCTGCGGCTGTGGCTGGCCTGGGTTTTACGACTGCATCCCCAAACGGGTGCGCGAGCAGCCGGACAAGGACGGCCGCCGTGTCGAGATTGTCTGCAACGCGTGCAACAGCCACCTCGGTCACGTCTTCCGTAGGGAGGGCTTCCGCAACCCACCACCGAATGAGCGGCACTGCGTGAACAGCACCTCCATCATACTTCGGCCCACGCAGCAGTCCTAAGCCCGCCAAAGAGGTGTGGGCGAGTCGTTGCCCCCCCTC
Source organism: Leishmania mexicana MHOM/GT/2001/U1103 (assembly GCF_000234665.1). Lineage (NCBI taxonomy): Eukaryota > Euglenozoa > Kinetoplastea > Trypanosomatida > Trypanosomatidae > Leishmania > Leishmania mexicana. The sequence goes on from NC_018332.1 coordinate 1,021,871, forward strand.
CCCCTCTATCGCGGGCCTGTCCACGTCGTCTGTCATCACACACACACAGACATACACGTTATATACAGGTGTGTGCGTGTGTGTGACGTGTGATGACAGACACCGGCGCACTCCCATAGCTCTTCCAACAATATATACGCGAACCCGCGATCTCTGCTTCTCTTGTTGCAGCGCTGACTTCTCTTTCCCTTCTCCGTTCTTGCTGCAGTGTCGGCGCCGTGTGTTGGGGGGGGGTCGTGTGGGTGTTGAACCCATGGCGCAGGAGAGGAGAGGGCAGCGGAGGCGATGGTGCAGGAGCGCAAGTGAACGGCGTAGCTTGGGAGGCGGCATCATGGCAGCCGCAAAACATGCATACGCCGCATGATGCAGCTCTTGATCCTTGTCCTCGCCTCCCCCTCCTCCGCCCTGGTTCTTGCCCTCGACTCCCCCACCCCCTTCCTCCGTCCTGTGTATGCGTGTGCACATCAGTGTTTCTGCGCACAACTGCTGTTTTACCTTTCCTATTTCTCTGTAGACGCTGCCCTTCTCTGCGCCTCACTATTCATCTGTCGGCATGGCTGTGTGCGACGGGCGGCGCAGCGTGACGCTACACAACACACGTAAACGCATACCATCATAACCCCCCCCCCCACACACACACGTGTACGCTCTCCCCTGCGTAACGCCATGCTCTCTACCGCCTGCTTAAGGGAGCTCCATCGAGCATGACGGCGCGCTGTCTACGCACACTGGTTTGTATAGTGCGCAGTACGGAGGCGACGCCCCCGCTCAACGTCTCTGCTCCCTCCGGCGTGTGAGGCGCTACTCGGTGGGTCAGCAAAAGGCGGTGGAAAGCGGGAGGGAAAAGACGCCCGATGCTTTTCACCCTCCCCCCAATCCCAGTCTCTGCCACCCCCTCTCCTGTCCTCGCTGCTCATCGCCATGTCTCCCTCCCTCCCTCCCTCACACGCACACACACGCGGGGACCCATCGCCGCATACTTGCCTTCGCTGCTGTTGCTTCTCCTTTTCTCGTGCGTGGTTGGCTATTGTGCACAGTGGTGCACGTGTGAGAGAGATACCCAGATAAGTAGAGACGACGACAGCACGTGCGTGTCTGCATGCAAGCCACCTGCGTCCCCACCTTCTCCTCCCTTGCTTCTATCAGTCGAACACACGCAGGCATCTCTCTATTCACATCAGCACACCTTGGGGTTCACAGGGTAAGAAGGCTGCCAGACGAATTGCACGTGCGGTACACCCCCTCACCCACGCCAGCGCCTACACCTCCTCCCTTCACCTGCCCTGTGTTGAAGGTGAACCATGTCGAGCGATTTGAATCAGCAACTAGAGGCGATGTACGAGGGGAAGCTGCTCACAGAGGAGCAGGTGGTGCAGCTGTGTAGTCGTTGCAAAGACCTCATGCTGGAGGAGGGCAACATAGAGACCATCTACGCCCCCGTCACGCTCTGCGGCGACATCCATGGTCAGTTCTACGACTTGTTGGAGCTCTTCAGCAAGGGCGGGCGAGTGCCGGAGACGTCGTATGTTTTCATGGGCGACTACGTCGACCGGGGCTACCACAGCGTGGAGACGCTTCTCCTGCTGCTGCTGCTGAAGGCGCGCTACCCCGATCGCATCACATTGTTGCGTGGTAATCACGAGTCGCGCCAGATTACGCAGGTGTATGGCTTCTACGACGAGTGCTACCGCAAGTACGGCTGCGCGAACGTGTGGCGGCTGTGCACGGAACTGTTCGACTACATGCCACTCGGTGCAGTAGTGGAGGAGGACATCTTCTGTGTGCACGGCGGCCTTAGTCCACAGATTGGCACACTCGATGAAGTGCGTGTGCTGGACCGCAAGCAGGAGGTACCACACGAGGGACCCATGAGCGACCTGCTTTGGTCGGACCCGGAGGACATAGAGGGGTGGAGCGTAAGCCAGCGCGGCGCCGGCTTTGTCTTTGGTGGCGATGTCGCCAAGAACTTCAATCACCGAAACGGTCTCAGCCTCATTGCACGGGCGCACCAGCTGGTGCTGGAGGGGTACAAGTCGATGTTTGATAGCAACTGCTGCACGGTGTGGTCAGCCCCAAACTACTGCTACCGGTGCGGTAACGTCGCCTCCATCCTCGAGGTGGGCGAGCACTCCAAGACGGATCGAAACGTCGTGTATTTCACCGCGGCCACCGCCGATATGCGCGGCCATCTCGCGAAGCAGCCCCCACCCGAGTACTTTCTGTGATTGGGCACGGAAGACGATGGGGTGTTAATCAAGGTGATTGAGAGGCCGCTGACGTCGGGCGAACGCGCTGGCGCGCGTGTCTGTGTAATGTGTGTGGTAACTAGTCCCCGTTTGCTCACCACTTGGCGGTGGCGATGCGAGCCTCCGCGATGCTGTCGCATGCCCTCTCTTCGCCTTGCGTGCGTCCGGTTCTCTCTCCTTCCCTGTTGCTGATCCACGTTCTCCCCCTCCCTCCCTCCCTCCCTCCGTCCGTTCCACCGCTGCGCCAGCGGCTGCTGCGGCGCGTCCTGTGAATATGCGCATACTATGACCTTGTAGAGCGTACTTGTCGGCGTCGGGATCGCTCGGCTCTCCAACTGGGAGCGATACACGCTCGCACAAGGAAAGCGAAGGCCCATGCTTCACGGATGAGGCCGTCTCAGCCGTGCTTACGCATGCGTGTGCGTGCGTGTTCGAGTGCACACGCGCTCCCCTTCTCTCCTGCCCAAATTTTGGCGGTAGATTGCTGCACCTGTGAACGGGTGCTGCAGGACTGTATCCGTACACCTCTCTGAAGCACCGCTTTCTCTCTGTTCTCGCGCTGTACTCGTCGTCGCACACACACCGCCCTCTCGCTCCCCCATGCGCGTGTGACGCCGGAGCACATAGCTGCTCTGGCACGCACACCCACGGATAAAGCAGTGGCACCCGTGATCCCACTTCACAGGGGCGTTTTTTTCCCTCTTCCCTCCTCACAGACCTACGGAGACCCACCGTCTCTCCCCCGCCCTTCTCAGGCACCAGCACGAGCGCACCTTGCTCTTCACACACACTCGACCTCCTCGCCTCTCTCTGTGTTCTCCCTCTCACACACCTTCGCCATTCCTTACGCGCACTGCCGCAGCACCAACAATACCGCCGACACCCCTCCACTTTTTCCGGGGCTTCGAATTTCTCTATAGGGAGGGCCTGCCAACATGCAACGCTTTACTGCCCGCTACGCCGTCAGCGCCTCGGCTCGTCGGTTGCCATCGCGCTTCGGTATGTACTGGACACAGCGGTGCCCCTCGCGCTTCGCGGCAACCAAGTTCCATCTCTCCGCCGCGAGCGAGACGGCCGCGGCCGCTAAGCCCTGGGTAGCACCACCGCATAACCGGTCCGTTGCCCACTGGCTGTACATCAGCGCCGCATGCGTTGGTGGCGTTGTCTGGTTTGGCGGCGTGACACGCCTGACGGAGAGTGGGCTGTCCTTGGTGGAGTGGAAGCCGATTAGCGGCGTGCGCCCGCCGCTGACGGACGAGGAGTGGGACAGGGAGTTCCACCACTACCAAGAGTTCCCCGAGTTCAAGCAGAAGCCGAACATGACGCTGACGGAGTTTCAGTTCATTTTCTTCTGGGAGTGGGCACATCGCGTGCTCGCGCGCAGCCTCGGCCTCGTCTTTGGTGGCCCGCTGCTGTACTACGCCGGCCGCGGCTACTTCAAGGGCAACGGCAAGTTCCTGGCTGGTCTCGTCGGCATCCTGGGCCTGGGTGCTGCCCAGGGGTTCATGGGGTGGTACATGGTCACAAGCGGGCTGGACAACAAGCTGCTGGAGGAGCGCAGGAAGGCGACCGTGTCCGCCTACCGGCTCGCCGCCCACCTAGTTCTCGCCTTCACCATCTATTCCTTCATGCTGCGCATGGGCTACGGGCTGAAGCTACCGGTCATGGCACCCTTCCCTCGCATGGCCAAGGTGCAGCTGTGGTTGCGGCTGTCCTTTGCCATGATGTTTGTGACGGCCATCTCAGGCGCCTTTGTGGCTGGACTCGATGCGGGGCTCCTGTACAACGATGGCTTTCCGTGGATGGCTGGCGGCGTCTTCCCACCGGCTGACCATCTCTTTGCCCTGGAGCCGACGTGGCGCAACTTCTTTGAGAACCCGTCGATGGTGCAGGCGACCCACCGCGTCATGGCCGGCGTGACCCTTCTGACGATCACGGGACTGAACGTGGCCGCGTCGCGGCGGCGCGGCTTCATTCCGCCGCCTGTCTTCCGCAGCCTCATGTTCGTGAACACGGCTCTGCTGTTCCAGGTCAGCCTTGGCATGTGGACGGTGATGTCGACGGTGTACGTCCCCGTCGCCGTGTCTCACCAGATGGGTGCGCTGATACTTCTCACCACTCTGGTTCGCATGTGCGCAGTGGTGGGCAGTCGTGGCGTCGTGCTCGCCTAGACAACCGTGTGTGCGTGTGCGTGCGTCTGGGTGCGGAGCTACTCCAGGGGTTGGGTGGGTGGGGGCGACAAGGATGTGTGCCCCCACCACTCTCGAGCGTAGACGAGGGTGGGTGAGTGGGGAAGCGCCGTTGCTCGTGTCACATACCGTCAAGTGAAGCAGTTGTCAACGCAGAGAGAATGAACAGCGCTTGGGGGGGGCGGCGCCCGCGTGTGCCCTCTCCAGCGGCCACCAACCACGACCGGGTGTCGTGGACACTCGACGTTTCTTTTCCACTTTACGCCTTCACCGATGTACGCCGGCGCCTGGAGAGGCAGCGCCGCCGTGGTCAACCGCCGGGTTTTCTGCTGCACACCGTCCCACCACATCAGTGGAAGTCTACCCCACCACCGATGTCTCAACACACGCTTGCAGGCACCGCCTGACCTTTCTCCTTCCCTTTGCCTTCTTCGTGTTGCTTGTGGAAGGTTAGTGTGGCACGCAACAACATCGCTCATCCAAGCGCGAGCAGGCCTCCTGCTGTCCACTGCCCCCACCCACGCATACACGCGGTTTCTCTCTTCCTCTGCCCATCCCACACAAGGGCAAATGGCGCGCCGTCACCGCCCACTCTTCCACACTCTTCTCGCGTCGGTGGTAGTGCTGCTTGTGGTGCACGGCGGTGCTCCTGCGGCGGCGCTATCCGGATCGGCGCCGTGCCCCGCCACGGAGAAGGCTGCACTGGAGTGGTGCACCAAGTTCTTTGGCGGCGCTGGCGGAGCCGTCACGGCTGGCACGTGGAGCGAAACCTTCTTCACGTGTGTGTGCAACGGCGCTGCGTCGCTAATAATCAGCCGTCACCAAGATTTGCCTGTCGCAAGCGAGCCGCAGCAGTCGTCGTCGTCGCTCCCTGAATGGGACTCCCCGGAAGCGTTGTCGACCCAGCTGTCGCCATCAATGGCGGTATCCTCGTCTTCGTCGTCCTCAGCGCCGGCGAACTACACGTGCCGGTGGGTTGGCTTCTTCTCACAGTTCCCGGATGGTGAGCAATGCCTGCCCAGCACTGGCGTGTGCCCCACCCAGTGCGCTGTCATGTCACCGTTCCTCTGCGACGGCCAGCAGGCAGGCAGCTGCACCTTCAGCGAAAGCGGCACGCTCCTGTACACCTGCTTGACCTGCACTGGACGGCTGTTCACCATTAACACGACAGCCCCAGACACGTGCCACCGCACGTACACGGAAGCACTGTGTGACCCGCAGACTGAGTGCAGCGGTCATGGATGTTGCGCCATGCTCAGTGCCGAGCCCTTAAGCAGCTCCGTGACTGACGGCGTGTGCAACTGTTTCGCGAACCGCTCGCATGGCTACTACGCCGGTGCCAACTGCGCCGCATGCGCGTCCAGCTACTATGTGGACTCCGAGGGGGTCTGCAAGTCGCGCGTGCAGCCAGTGCAGATTTTGCTGGCGTCGATTGGCAAGACGTGGACGATGGTGTCTCCCAACGTCTCGGTGCTCTTCCTCTTTGTCGTTTTCAGTATGATGCGCAAGCTGAATGCGTCTGACCGGCCTTTCGAACTGACTGGCTTGCGGCGGGCAAACCTGTCCTCGGTGCAGGTGGCGCGGCGGCGGCAGCAGAGCCTCTTCCACTCCAAGTACATCCCGATGCGGCCGGCGAAGAGCCGCTCCTTTACGAATCCGCACCAGCCCCGCACGAGAGGACCGTCCGCGTATTGATGTCACCCCCTTTCATGGTCAGTATCCTGCTTTCCCGTGTGTGTGTGTACCCCCTTTTTCCCGTGACTTGTTGGAAAAAAGCCCGAAACGGGGGGGGGCGCGCGCCACCCGCGAGTGGGGTAAGCCCCCCCCCCCCGCTCTTGCCCCGCCCGGAGCCGACCGGCACCCCTTTCCCTGGACGCCCCACCTTCTTCTGGACCCGACCGCCCACCCCCGCCTCCTCCTCGCGCACCAGGAAAGATCAGCGGGCTTCCAGGTCGGCGCCTTCGGGGGTGGCGGCCCGGCTGAGGGGTGGGGTGTTGGGGAAAGGCGTGCTGGGGTGAGGTGGTGGCGGGGGTTTCGGGCGCGGGGCGCTTGGGCGTGCGGGGTTTTGTGGCGGTCGGGCGCGGCACCCTCGGCGGGGCGCGCGCGCCCGGGTGTGGCCGCGGTGGGGGCGAGCATGCGCAAGCGGGGGTGCTGGGAGGCAGGGGTGGGGGAATTTGCACGCGGGTGTCGGGGTGCCGTGGGAGTCAATATATGGGATGCGGAACGCACAAACTACCTCCGCTTGAGATAAACGAAGCAATAAACGAAAAGGACGACGCGCAGTTTCGGGGAGGAGGGAACAGAGAAAAGAAAAACGAACACCGGCTCGACGTAGCGACGACGACACCTGCCGCTCTCTGGGAAGGCAATGAAAGGGGGGGGGGTGAAAAGGAACATCCAGGCGATGCGCAAGCGGGGGTGCGGAAGAAGACGGCAGCGCATGGCTGCTGCATCAGAACTTGTTTCTGCACGAGCTCACCCTCCCGTCGTACGGCGGCTCGCCACCGTTCTGGATCATCTGGTCGTGGTAGTTGTGCGTCATCACGGCATCGGCGATCTCCCAAAGCTCCTCGCGGCGTGGGGAGTAGCGTGTGCGGAAGGCCCAATCACCCCACTGCTGCCTATCACTCGGCACTACCAAGTCTGTGCGCGGGCCGCCACCCGTGGGATCATCCGCGGTTGGCGACGGCGCCTGGGGACGGCCAAAGTTCTCCGCGGCGGAGGTGGAAGAGACGGCGTTTGGCCGGCACACCGGTCGCTCAGCGGACACACCCGACGGCGGTGGATGGGACCCGGGCTGCGGCTGTGCGCGGGAGGGCGGTTGCCGAGAGTCGGGTCGAGCGAGCGCCACGGCGTCGCTCGTGTTACTTGCGGAGTAGACGCCGGTGCTGTGGTCTACGGCGCTCTGCGGACGCGAGCGGACGGACGAGGGTGTGTGTGAGGAAATGGAAGCTTTGCGGCCCGGGCCACCAAGCTGAGGCCCCGCCGCATCGCTGTTCCGAGAGAGGTGCGGTGTCGCGGCGTCCTCATCCGGTGGCGGCGCGGCGCGCGAAGAGCGGCGGCTGCTGTTAGCTCGATCGCGCGCCGTGTCTGTCTGATACTTTTCCATCTGCTCATACACGTTGCGGGCCGGCTGCTGCTGGCGCCGCTGCGTCTCTGGCAGAGGCGCCACCTGGGCATGGGACTGCGGTTGCTGAGCGGCCGCGGCCATGGCCTTCGATGAGGTGCGGGCCGAGTGCGAGCAGGGTACGGTGCCAAGGGAGCGCCTGCGCGTGGCGGACAGTGGCGGGCCTGCCTCCGCCGCTACGGCCGGAGTAATTACCTTGGAAGCGGGCTGCTCGTTGCGCGGCGTGTACACGTTGCCACTAGACATGGAACGCCCCGGCGCAGGCGCCGGCAATAGGGACCAGCGCCGCCCACCAGTCGAGAGCGCCGCGCCATCGGACTGTGCCAGCACTGGCGACATCATCTTTAGCGGCTCCTTCGAGTTGGGGGAGATGGCGAACACGGCGTGCTGCAGGATGCAGTTATCCTCCAGTGTCACGGTAAGCCAGCAGGCGACGGACGGCGCCCCGATGCCGGCAACGGTGGCCCGCAGCGTCTCTCGCAGGTAGGAGCCGCATTCCCTTCCTGACGCAACGGCAACGCGCTCCGGTGCGATGGAATCAGCACGGTGCACATACACAGCGCGGATGTACGGCGTGGCGGCGGCGTCGTGCGCTTCACATTGCGCCGCCGCTTTCACATGGGCGACGGCTTGCTGGCAGACATCTGCCGCCGCCACCGCGCAGAGCCGCACACGCTCCTGTGGCGGGATGCCGATCGACAACACTATTGTACTCATGCCGGTGGTCAATGGAGAAGGAAGATGGGCGGACACAGCCCAGAAAGCGAGCGTGATCTAAGGAAGGGGGTTGCTCAAAGGCAAGCACACGCGCGCGCACACTCACACACAGGTGCTTACCCAACAGTGATGATGACCCCCGGGATGGTTTTGTTCTGTCGCGTGCGGGTGACCGTGCGGGGTCGATGAGGGTTAAAGCGAACGCGGCACACACGGAGGCAAGAGCGAAGGACGCTTCTGCGCTCGATATCCTGACACACAACACACATGAGAGAGGACGCGAGTCACGGTGGTGAGAAGCGGTGACGGAGGAAGTATGACGCATACCCATGCACAAGCGGGAGGAGGTGAAGCGTATGCGCCGTGGGCAGCTTTCCTGTGAGCAGCGGCGTTTTCGCGCAGCGGTACGTTGCGGTGGTGGGCGCGCGCAGCGAAGCGCATCCTGGCCAGCGTGCAGGGATCCACTACACACACACACACACACATGCCCGCGCGTGCACTCAAGGTTTTCTTCCAGTGTGATACAAAAATATTTTCAAGACGCTCGTCAGAGGGCAAAGACCAGCGTTCCACGCGCGCACACACACACCCACACCCACACACACACACACACACACCACACACACACGCAGAAGTGGAGACGCCAACGGGATCACGAGGACCCGCGCTGCAGCCTCGTACGACTGCCTTTTCCTCTCAACCTCTCTGTCGCATGCGCCTGGCAAGCAGAGCCATGGGGGACACACCCCGGAAGATAATCGCGGTGCGGTCAAACCGGCGATACGGTGTTTCTGCGCCATCGAAGCGTATTGGCGTGCCCTCGACAACGAGGCTCTTCTGAATACGGCGGATGTGCTCATCATCGTCGTCGACCCAGTCGACACTGTGCGCCCAGTTGTAGCGGGCTCGTCCAATCAAGATGTACAGGCAGCGCGGCGCCAGCATCAGCTCGACGTACTCGCCGGGATACTCCGGGTGCGTGAGCGTCATGACGCGGCCAGCGTTCAGACACAAGCCGGCGACAATGCCGGTTGAGTTGCGGGTTTCGTCTACATGGGCTCGAATGAAGCCGCTCCCCGCCAGCCGCAAGAAGTGCACGCGATCGTCGATGGGGATACGCGGCAGATACGTCTGTGCAAGGTCGTGCGCCCGAGCAAGGGCTCCGGAGACGAGCGAGAGATCGACCTCGAGGTTGGCGTGTGGCATGTTCAGACCAGCATCGCTGCATGTCTCTGCTGCTCTCGTGATGGCAGCGTACGAGCGGTAGAACTCCTTGTAGTGGTGAATGAGGCCGTCCATGTGGCCATCGTTGTAGGTCAGCCGCTCAAACCAAGGCTCCGAGAAGTCCAGAAGCGCCTTCTCCTCCTGCTCCGTGATCACCTCCGGCAGCACATACGCCGTCACCCAGTTCGCTGGTGTGGCCTTAACGTCTTTGCCGATGGCTTCCTCTGCAGGCGGGTGAACACACGAGGGGGCCCCTCGTGTTGACAGCAGAGACGGCGGCGCCGCCTGCAGCAATCGGCGGAACACAACACGCATTCGTTGGCGAAGCTGTTCAAGTCAGGCAGGGAGGGTGAGCAACACACACACACACATACACACACACGCCCACGCTGCACTCCTGGTTGGGCGACGGCGAGAGGAGGCAGAGCGGAGCAGAACAAAGCGAGGTGAAGTGTGCGCGCGCATGTGCGAGCACATGCATGCATGCGTGTGCGTGCGTCTCTCGCTCCACAGCCACGGGCAGGGAGGGGGGGGGCAAATGCCGAGCGACACATCCATGAAGAAGGCGTACGGCGACTGTCACGGACGCCGGCACATACACGCTCCACAGGGAAACACCTCGCAAGAGTACAACCGGCGCTTCCCTTGCACAAGTCCAGAGAGAGATGTTGCGTTGACGGCTGTTATTCCGGGGGGAGGGGCTCATGTGACTCTGCTTTGAGCCTTCACAGTGACACCACGCAAGCCGCTCAGTCAAGCAAGCGAAACCATGAGGATGGGAGAGGAGGGGCGAAGCACACACTGGCGGGGTACACACGCCTGTCACACACAGAGGTAGGATGCCGCTTCTGTTCGGCGGCAGCGGAAGCGTCAACGATGTTCGAAGAGGCAGCACGGGAGACGAGAGCAGCTGGCAGCAGACAAATCCGAGGCGCACCCACACCACACCATGGCAGGTGCTCACCACATGATGGCGGTGGGGGGAGGGGGCAAAAGACATGCCGCGTGCCCCTGCTGACGCGCTGTGATTACCCGCTGAAGACTTCGGGGTCTATGGTGACGTAGAGCCTGCGCGCCTCCGGGGCCGTCGCGTACATGTCCAGCAGAGTCTGCAAGGTTTGCTCCGGTGCGGGGATGAAGGCCTCGGTGCCGTTGCGCACGAAAATGAAGGTGGCGCCGGAGCCACTTGCGGCGGTGCAGTTGCCGATCGCTGCCACCCCCTCCAACCCTCCACTGGCCACCGGTACCGCCATTGCCTTCGCCTTGACGAGCTTCTTGCGCAGCCTCGCATGGACCTCGCCGATCGTTGTGTCGGGGTCGAAGCTGCCGTCGGCCACCTTCACACCGAAGCGTGACGTGTTGAAGTTGATTGTCACCTTCTCCGTTGTCGTGTTCATTCGTATGAGTATGCTGACCTGTGGGTGCGTGCGTGCCTGCTGGCTCAAGTCGGCGACAGCAGAACTTCGAGATGCACCCAAAGACATGAGGGAGGGAGGGGGTCGGAGGAATGGGCGCAGGGAGCATAACAGTGATCTTCGGCTCTCACGATATAGGTGGCAGCTGCCAGGGCCGAGACCTGCTGGAAGGGTGGCAGAGACGTGTATCCTTGTGGGTACGTGAGTGAGTGTGTGCGGGTTTCGCTTGCTCGTGCGTGAGCGGTGCCGCCCCTGCACCCCGACGCAGCGGTGGCGCTCAGACGGACAAACGAACGGCGATGGCGTGCGGCGAAGAAGGCGCATACACAAACGCTCCCGCATACACGTGCACAGTGTAGCACAGCTGCGGACGGAGTCTTCCTCCCCAGTCCGTCCCCCGAGTCGTGAGACAGCAGCGAGATGTCTCAGTCACAAGGGAGCGAGTGCCCAGTGTGCCCGTGTGTACGCCGCGCGCGTATCGTGGTTTCGTTTCACTTTCTATCGCACTGGGTGTTGGGGGTATGCAGAATAAGTAGAAGATATCATTGTCCCTCAGGAACACTTACGCACACGCACAGACGGAACACATCCAAACAGGCGAAGAGGGCGCGTTCTTACGAGGCGCTGTCGTCGCCGTCCTTGTGGTTGCCGTTGCTCTTCTTAGCCGGCAGATGTGCTGAGGGTGCCTCATCCCTGTCGCCCTCTCGCTGATGCTCTGCATCAGCCGTTTTGCGCTCCAGAATATTCGGACTACCGGGCACGAAGACGGTCTCGTCAGGCTCATCCTCGCCGTCGTGGTCGTCGCCATCGTCTGCGTCCTCGTCGAGAACAACTTCGCTGGCCATCGCCTCATCGGCAGCGGCAGCGACGCCCGCTTCTGCCGCTGCCGCCGTTTCGGCCGCCTCAGTGGAGAGGGGAAGCGGTGACATATGCGGTGCCAAAATTTGCAGCGACGACCACCGTGGACTGTCGGAGAACGGGTTGGAGCACCCCACGAGTGCTGCGTACTCCCCGCCCAAGGCGAACATAATCTGGTCCCAAAGACACTCGCGACGGCGCATGATCTGGTCTGGTGGGAATACTTGTGGAGGGGTGATATCTGCCCCATAGCGCTTCTCCCGCAGATGCTTCGCCTCTGCGAGCTGCGCCGCTGTTGGGAAGCGCTCGGCAGCATCGTCGCTCGTGGCGGACAGAGCGTAAGCGCGGAAGAAGCTTGGCGATGTCTTCACCGCCATCCAATGCCCGTTCGCCACCTCTGCCTCGAGCTGGCTAGTCGTCCAGCGCATGTTCCCCCAGTAAACGCGCAGCGAGGACCGCGGCTGCCCCTCGACGAGCTCCGCGAGGTATGGTAGGGCCTCGGCTTTGGAGAGGTAGAGCGTGGGCTCACGAGCGCCGTCGTCCAGCACCCCGCCACGGATGAGTGGGTGGCAAAACAACCCGTGTTTTTTGACAGCTTCAGGGGAGCAGCTTCGCGCTGACGTGGATGCTGCATGACTGACGCCGACGCCGCTGGTGCTTGGCGGGCCCTTCCACTTCAGCCAGCTCATCACTGAGGATTCACCCAAGGGCGGCTCGCTGCGGCCTGCGACGGTATCACGCGACTCCAGTGTGTGCAGCACCGCAATCTGAGCCGTCGGCGGCATTGTGAAGCCGATTTGGCTGAAGCCACCATCGTATACGTCATGGCCCCAGAACACCTCCGGGAACATAGAGTTGCCGCGAGACAGCGGGTATGTGAACTGCAGGTCCAGGACAAGTGCGCTCGTCAGGATGGGGGTACACTCCGTGATCAGCATCACGCGCCGGTCTACGTGAGCCGAGGAGAGCGGGTGAGCCAGCAGCAGCGTACCCTCACTAAGGTCAAGGGTGTGACGGGCCTCACGCAGCACCACGCGGGTCGGCACGCCTGGAGCAGCCTGAACGTACCTGGGGCCTGCTCCTGGGGTTGGCCTGATAGGCTGCGCGCGAAAGAAGCCCTTTCTCCGCTCTGCCACAGCGGAGCTTCGCAGAGATGTGAGCAGGCGTGTGCGGTCCTTGTCCATCATCGGCAGTTTGCCTTTGACATTATCGTAGTGAGCACGCAGCCGATTTAGGGTGTCGAAGGCCAAGTTAATCTTCGGGACGCGCGTTGCATCTCTGAAGACGTTGCGCAGCACATCCGTGTACCGCTGGCAGTCCGGGACGTGCAGTGGGCCAGAGACGCCAAGCACTGCTTGCAGCTCGTTGTTGCATGGGAACAGTACCTTCAGCACCGGCTCCTTGTCAAGGCGGCTGACTTCGCGGTAGAGACTGCGGTAGAGGGAGCGAACTACAGCTGGCGAGACAGCCGGCACGGAAGATGCAGTGGCGGGTCGCTTCGCAATGTCCTTGGTGGTGGGTTTCGTGCTCGTTGTCGCGGCCCGAAGTAGGCCGCTACGCGTGAGCATGATGGCGAGGTGCTCCGTAAGAGCGGCGGCTACGCGGCAGATGATTACGTAAGGACAGTAAGCAGATGCGCACACGAGACGGAAATAGAGAAGCAACGGAAGCAGAGAGATGGTTGCGGGCCGTGCTGCCGCTGCTACTGCCGCCCCCCGGTAGAGATCGCACCCCTCTCCACTTTCCCCAAAGACGAAGAAGGGACAGCCACAAAGACGCGTGCGGGTGTCGACTCAAGAGACGCGGCAATCAAACAACCCAGGAGGGAGATGGACTGAGCAGTGAAGCAATATCGTACTACTGTGATAGACACAAGCGGAGACAGCTGCAGATGAGGCAGTTGTGGTGCACCATCGACGAGTGAGTCCGCCATCCCACCCCACACACAGGCAGGGGAGTGCGGCAAGACAGTGCCGAGATGCGGCGCCAGATGTCGAGGGCGAAGGAGCAGAAAGAGCAGGCAGTAGAGGAGAATGGACGGGAAAAAGGCGAGGTGCCCACCAACCCTAAAATAACGGCGAATGATAACGGCGTGTCAGAGAGGTGGCACAGTGCGGCATGGACGTGCCAGCCCAAGCAGGCGAAGCTAGCGACTCCCCCCTCCCTCCCACCTTGCGAGAGAAGATGAAAAGCAGCAGACCAGTGCGGGACCGGTGCAATTTCATGCCACCAACGGCCTTGACAGGAAGACGGCGGGGGGGGGGAACGGTGCCTTGCATGCGGCTACCGCTCACTCTTCCATGAACGCGCGCCGACAAGTACGCAGGGACACTGAACAAAGCGGTGCCACCAGCACCGCCCTCACCCCCTCCTCCCCTCTGCACGCAGTGCCGCGCGCCCCTTTCGTGTTTCCTCCGTTTCCCATTCAAACAAAAAACGATCGAATCACAAAACACAAATCACACACGCGGCGACAAGCTCTTCGTCTTCCGCCCTCTGCTCCTCAGAACGCGGCGAGGAGAGACAGGTGAGTGGGTGGGAGAGGCGGACACACGGCCGACGAGGCACCCGCCCAAGGTCAATACAACCAACGTGTATCCCGAGGATGGCGCGGCCCTGCGGGCCTCGGCGCATCTCTCTCCACCTCTCGCTTGCTCTCCCTCGCCTACCACGCCGTCCGGCACGAGCAGCGCACGGCCATTACTCGGCGTCGGAGATGGACCACACGCGGATCAGGTTGTCCTTGTGGCCGGAGTACAGGGTGTTGCCGTCGGCGGACCAGGCGATGGAGATGCACTCGGACGGCTTCGCGCCGTCCGGCGTCAGCTCCGCAATCACGGCCTTGCTCTCGAGGTCGTACACGGACAGAGACCTCTCCGTCGCGACGCACATCCAGAAGCGGTTGGGCGAGAAGGCGATCTGGTTGATGGGCGACTCCACGTTGATCTTGAACAGCTGCTCGCCGGTGCTCAGGTCCCACAGCAGCGCCGCGCCGTCCTTGCCGCCGGACGCGCACAGCGACCCGTCTGGCGACACGGTCACCGTGGACACGTAGTTGCTGTGGCCCTTGAGCGTGCGCTCACACTTGCCCCCGTTCACATTCCATACCTTGATGGTGTTGTCCCAGCTGCCGGACACCACGATCGGGTGCTCCAGCGACGGCGAGAAGCAGATGCTGCTCACCCAGTCCTCGTGGCTGTCGCGCAGGAACTCGTGCATGCACTCGCCGGCCACGTTCCACACGCGGATCACGTTGTCGCGGCCCGCGGACACGATCAGGCGGTCGTCCGGCGAGAAGGCGACGGCGAGCACGTCCTTGGTGTGCTTCAGGAACTTGCGCTGGCACTGACCATTGCGCAGGTCCCACATGCGGATGGAGCGGTCCCAGGACGCGGTCAGCGCGTAGTCGGTGGCGTGGGCCAGCGACACGCACGACACGAAGCCGGTGTGGCCCTCCAGGCGGTGGCTCGGCAGACCGTAGTCGCTGTCCACGCTGTGGCGGTCGGGGTTGGCCTTCCACGAGATGGCTGTGCCGTCGCGCGACGTCGACACCACCTTGATGTACGACCCCGCCTGCTGCGGGCAGGCCAGGGAGGTGACCCATCCGCGGTGGCCCTTCAGGTGACCCTCGTAGTTCATGGTGAAGCGAAGTGGAGTGAGAAGAAGCTTATCTGCCGCACGCGCGGGAGGGGGGGGGGTGCGGTGGGGGCACAACAGGACGAAGAGAACACAAAGGTCGTGAGAGAAGGAATACAGGGAGGGTGTGGGTGCATGTGATTCGCGGGGTGGTGGGTAGGCAAGAGGGGAAGGCAAGCACGACGGCGGGGACAGGCGGAGAGATCACAAGCGGCGACGGAGAGTTTGTGTGTGTGTGCGTGGGTGTCTGCAGGCGTGTTGCGCGTTCCCGTCACCCCACTCAAATCCTTTCGTTTCTCTATGCGGGCCTTTTCCTCGTCACCAAACGGGTCCCGCTTCCGTTTGAGGGGCGCCAGGTGACGCAGCTCATGTCGCGCACGCAGCGACCTTGGGTGGAGTACACACGACGAGACTTACAGTCACAGATGCGGACGCATGCACATTGAAAGACGGTGGCTATGTTGTTGTTGAGTAGAAGGATCCAGAAAGGTGCGCCGTGGATTGGTATGCTAGCTCCCATGAAATGGGAACAGGAAGGACAACTTCCGTGCTGCGCGCCTGGAAAATTCATGTACCCGTTTACGTACGCGTGTATGCCTGGGCTGGTTGCTCTACATGGAGGGGGAGTAGAGGCGCAGAGAAGTGGCGTCTCGCCTTCTATCAACCACATCACGCGCAACATCAGCCGTCTGCTGCCGGCGCTAAAACTCTGTGTTGTGCGCCGTGTCAGAGGTGTCGTGGTAGAAGCGGTTGAAGTTGAGCCTCAGCAGCAAGAAGTTGAGGAAGTCGAAGTGGACGTGCTGCTCCTCCAGTGTTGTCAGCAGCGAGGACATTTCACGGTGGAAGTCGTCGGTGAGGCCTTGATACTGTCGCTTAACCGTGGACAGGTCGCCTGAGCCGCGCTGTAAAAGAGACGCGAGCAGCGCCTGCGAGCCGCAGTACTCCCGCACAATTGTGAGGATGTTCTCCACGTTCATGCGGATCGTCGCGCAGTCTGTGTGCAACAGCGACCGCTGCGTGAGGTAGGCCAAATACGTGTTGTGCGCTGTGCGGATGTCGTCCATGGAGGCGCACTGCTCCACCGCCTTGAGGAGCAGGTCTTGTGCCACGGTGCACACTTCTGCCACCAGGTAAGACCACAGGTTATTGACGAAGTGGTTGAGCTGAAGTCCGAGGAGGTGCGCATCCGCAGCTACTTCGCGCCACGCTGACCTCTCCTGCATAGTGCGCTGCACGCTGCTGATCAGACGGTCCAGCACCACGTTCTGCCGCCACGCCTTCTTCAGAGCTACTTCCGCCACCTTGACGCGAAACATCAGCCGAAAGAGTCGGCGATAGACTTTCATGGCACCGTGATCGAAGATATTGTTGAGAGGCGAGGGTACCGGCATGGTCATGACGAATGTATCCCAGCCGAGCTTTGCTTCATCCTTCACCAACTCGCAGTGAAGCAGGGCGAAGCGGTCCGTGTCAAGGTGCCTTGCGTACGGGGTTATCTCAGCTAGCGCGCTCTGCACCTGGTCTCGCACCACCGACACCGGGACAGCGCTGCTCATCTTCGATAGGACTGGCTCCAGTTTCGTGATGAGGAGCTCGTAGAAGTCGCCGTAGCCGACCAAGAGGAAAGCGTTTACCAGTCGCAGCACCTCGTGCAGCTGAAACTCCTCCCGTATGAGCCGAAGCACCGCTGTGTTGGTGAAGACGAGCGCACGGTGCACAACGGCCGGCAGCGTGTCAAACGTCGCTCGCTCTGCCTCCGCAACAAGTGACGGTTCCATCCTCCACTGCTTGGCGCGGCAGCACCGGCAGATGAAGCGGATGTTCTTGGTCACAAGCAGGATGTCCTGCGCAACGCTCTCTGGGACAGTTCTCGGCAGCATCTCCGTGTTGAGACCGTACTTGGCGACCCAGAAGTTCTCCGCCGCGTCATCAATGCCGTCCATCGGTACAATGTAGAACTCGCGCATCGGGTCGCACACGTCCCCCTTCGTGATGCTCTCTACTGTCATGTGCAGCAGTGGACTCACTGTCTCGATATAGATATCATGCAGCAGTGAGGCAAGGCGATGCGAGCCGTGCTGGACGAGCTGCTGCATCCTGGAGGCCAGTTCCCCACCCTTGACGTGCTGCGTCTCGCGGAGAACGCAGTCCATCACCCACAACTTGGGATGCACACGCTTGTAGGCGACAACAAGGTCACCCATGTGCAGCGGCGGGCTGCGTCGTTCGCGCAGCATAGACACGAGATAGTGGTACTGGGTCAGCTGCCGGCGCAACGCACTGCGCAGACTCTGTTGAAGAAATGAGTCACCGGTGGCGCTTGGTTGGCGGAGTGCCACGTCAATGTGCCGCGCCAGCACACCGCACTCTTGAAACACCTCGGCGGCCTGCTGCTGCATGGCGCCACCCGTGTCCGGTGCGAGCCGATACACGTCGGCGCTGGGGTCGTAGGTGAAGTACTGTGTGTGATTCACGCCCATCCACATGAACAGTACGTCGGCGTAGAAGAGGCTGTCCTCGATTGGTTGGCCGCCGTCTCGCGTGGCCTTGACGCTGGTGAGCCCATCAACGGAACTGAAGTCGCCTGGGTGCTCCGAACCCCCTGACGGGTCGCAGCGGGTGGTGGTCGTGGCGGCGGGAGCGCCAATACTAGGAAGCGACCCTCTACGATAGTCCGCCAGACTTCGCTCTCGACTGCCGCCCTGCCGCAGCGCACCGGATGCGCCGAACAGCTTTCCAGGAAGCTCGTGATCCGCCAGTATGGGACGGAGGATAGCGGCACCCGAGGTGGCGTCGCTCGGGCTCGAGGTGGAGACCGTCCGCGAGGATGTACCGGGAGCAGCGTTTGCTCTCGCCCATACGGCGGCTGAGGACGGGCGCTGCTGGTTGCCAGCGTTGCCGCCGGTTGATTCCTTGGTGACCGGTGCGGCGGCGGCGTAGAACGGAATGGCCCGCGGCCCGCTAGAGCCACCCGCCGTCATGTCCCGACGAGGAAGCGCAAACTCGTTCGATCTCGATGCCGACGACGACAGG